>NW_022631047.1:2651863-2679091 GCF_010015895.1 Lontra canadensis | reverse complement strand
AAAGCCTCTGCCTTTGGCTCAGGTCATGATCCCAGGGTCCTGGGATCGAGCCCCGCATCAGGCTCTCTGCTCAGCAGGGAGCCTGCTTGCCCCCCCCCCGCCTGCCTCTTTGCCTACTTGTGATCTCTCTCTGTCAAATAAATAAATAAAATCTTAAAAAAAAAAAAAAAAGAAGAAGAACTGTGTACTTCAAGAAGTAATTCTATAAGCATTTTTCCTTGGGAGATGGAAAAGCTCAGGTATGTTCTATTTGAGACATCGCCTCATAGGAAAGAATATACAGCATTATACCTAGCATAATGATGGTGCAAAATATAAACCCTTTCAGAAATGACAAACTGTCAGTCTATTGAGGAATCAAAGAGGAAAAAGCGTTGTTCAAAAGACTTCATTAGAATTTCACTTTTGCTTGCCTGTCATAATAGATCTTAAATCAATTCTCTGATTATGAATTGCCTCTTATAATATTGCCCATTACTTTTAGTCTCTTTTTTATGGGAGTGCAGAAAAATATTTTAACTTGAGGAGGCAATCAGGGAAATGTGATTGCAAGCGGCAGTGAACAAGCATTTTCTGAAGCCAAGGTGATTGGTAAGTGCTTTGAGATCTAGGAATAAAGAGCTGTGTGGTGTGTGCCGAGTTGCTCAGTAAGAAAAGAAAATGCTTTCATTTTTGACGATCTACACAAAGACTTCAATTGGCATCAGCGGTCAACAAATTCACCCAAAAGCTGTATCTTGTGTCTGCTCACAGGACTCAAACTGGTATTCCTCAGCTCTTCAGTACTCAAGACCCTCTCCAGTGCCCTGGAGAATATTGCAAACCCAGAGGAACACACACACACACACACACACACACACACACACACACACACACACGCTTATCTTCCACCACTGTGGGGGGCTTTGGAGTTAAGTTCCAAACTCTCCCACTTACTGCCTCTGTAATCTTGAGCAAGCTACTTAGCCTCTCTGTTTGCTAGATTCTTCATCTGTAAGATGGGGTAAGAGTGTATCTCGAAATCCTGTATGGGTTGAACATGGTCATGGGTCTGGTAATAGAGCTAGCCCATAGTAAATCTCAGCCAGCGTCAGAAGTAAAGCAACCATACAGGGGAGCTTAGAGATGGAAATGACCTTAGACATTATCGATTCACAGACAAGGACCCAGAGGCTTACAGAGAGAAATTGACTTCCTAAAATCACACAGACATTTAATGGCAGAATTGGTGCTAGAACACAGACGTCCTGACTCCCTAACAATGCTCTTTCCAGCACTCCTATTCTTTCTTCCTTTGTCCCTCAACTTTTACTATGCCGTGTTTTAAGTCGCTTAAAAAAAACTGAGTGTCCACGATACGTCAGGCGCTGATCTCATGGTAAAGAACAGTGGTGGTGATTCGATGGTTTAGCGATTGTACAAGGCTCTAATAATCACCTGATGTTTGCCTCCCAGAAAAATGGGTTAATAAGTAGAGTAGTGAAAAATGCAAATGTAAGTGTATGAAAATGCTCTGTAAACGGTCAGGTACAAAACAGAGGGGAGCTATAATTTCTGTTAAACTGAATATATATTTACAGCTTTAATTTATCCTCCATTTGATCATTAGTTATACATGTAGCTGTTAGATATACTTTATGAGTTTAGTCTTCCAGGTTCAGATTTTCAGCTTTCTGTTTCTTAGGCTGGGCACACCTTATTTTATGTCAGCTTGCAATTAGTTTTGTGAAGTTGTCCTTCTACATAAGCACGTTCTACCTCCCAACTCAGCTTATGTGAATCTTAAAGTAAGTCTCCCATCTGGCATTTTCCCATTCAGCCTTCACAGCATTTACAGCGAGGTTCGGTACTTACAGGGGTCTCAGGAAACACAACCAGCTGCATAAAGGTACATCCGTCCCCCTTCGGAAGGGTAAAGTCTCAAATATTTAGCACCTTTTTCTCATAAGGAGTAAGCCCCATTCTGTGCTCCTTCACATTCTTATCGTCTATGATTCCCCCACAAAATGAAATTTTATTAAGACCAGGACTCAGCAAACAAAACTAACATGACTTGAATCCTTAAAACCCTAAGAGTAGTTCTCATATAATAGAAGCTCAAATCCACTGGTGTGCCCGGTAGCTTTTGATCCCAAGAAAGATAAAAACCTGTACCTTAATATCTCATTATTTTCTGCTCCCCTCAATCACACTGGGGTCCTTTTATCATTATTTTAATGATTCCTTGTATAAATGGCTGGGAGCCTTCATTCTTGAATGCTCCTGAGAGCTGATCTGAATTGTACCCACAGAGGATATTGTGTGAACCTGCAATTATTTCCTGTGAATGTTCTGTGAATGTGTTGAAACCAAGCATGAACACTTCCAACCAAAGTGCCATTTTTTTTTTTTCAGGACCTTTACAGCATCCCAAGTTCTGAAAACAAGAACTGTTAATAGTGGTTTCTAACACAGAAACTGGCTGCTCAGTTTGCAAAGGGAAAGCTTTCAGTTCCGATGTACATGATTTTAATTTTCTTCTCATGATTTTAATGTTTTAACTGTAAACCATAAGCAGTATGTGATCAATCACCATCTGCCTCCATTCCCCAACATCAGGTACAACAGAAGACTCCACAACAGTGAAGACAAAAGGGGCTCCCCAGAGACAAAAGGGGCATGTCTCCAGACACATGTATAATTAGGAAAGTTTTTGTGAAGCTGTCCTTGATGTATGGTTCAAGGCACGGACAGAAAGTAAATTCCATCTCAGGAATTTACTGAGACGAACATGGAGAGAAATATGATGTTGAACATGGCCCCACCAGACAGGAAGAGAAAAGGAAAGACGTTCCTCTTCCAAATCCCATTGGGAAAAAGAGAGCTCAAATTCCCATGACCTCACATGTGCCCTCTGAGGTGGGATTCAGCACAGAAAGCATGACAGAAACATCTAGAGACATAAGAACTTTTGGTAGAATGTGAGACTGGCGTGCATACTTCCTGGACGTATCTCGGGATGCCGGGGGTGCTGCAGGCAGGCCTTACCCTAAGCAGTATGTAAACAAAGTGCAGCCCTAGTAGAGGGAGGGGGCTGAACAGAAGAACCCTACCTTATCCTCCTGGCTTCTCGAGGCCTGAGCAAAGGCATGCAAGAGATCCGCGTCCTGCCGCCTACTCTGACGCAGGGATTCAGAGATGGGAGAGCCCGTGGGGTTTGCAATCCTGACAAAGTGGTCAAGCATTCAGGAGCTTCATGATCAGAGGCAAAACCAAGAATTGGGTGCTAACTTCCCAACGGTCAGATAGGCCCACTTCCAACCCCAGTACAGGGAACAGATGTGATCAGCCACTGCACAAGGAAGACCAGCAAGGAGCTGATGGACATTGCAGAGGTCTGGCACCCCAGAGCTCTGTCTGTCCTGTCTGTCCGCCTAACATGAGGTCACACTTGCCTCGTATCTCGGTCTATTTGGGCACCATGGCATCTTAAGGGGTGAAGGACAAGTTTAAATATAGTTTTCTTATCTCTTCTAACTACCACCACCTAGCTGAGCATGGTCTGATAAGGAAGACCACATCAGTTTTAGGAAACAAAGCAACTCCATTTGCTTTGCGCATCTGTGTGAGGCACGTGAACTTATCACACCATCACACCACTCCACGTAGTCCTAAATTCTCCTTTGCAGCCATCCAATTCTAAGTTACTCAATTTATTTCAAATATTGGTCTTTTTTTCAATCCCAACATAAGTTTTCTTTTTCTGCTGGGTCTCATCTCATCAAGATGTACCTAAGACATTTTTGAGAGCGGGGAAAAAGATGTCCCAAGAAATCCCAAAACTGCCTGGGCAAAACCAATGGAGAGACATCCCCAGATTGTCACTCGTGGGGCCTGGGGGCTCCATGACTTAAGAACACAATCAGAAGGAGAAAGAAGTTTGTGTGTGTGCATGGTTTCACCTGTGGGCGCCTAAGAGTCTAACATTCATCTGCTGAAATATTCACAACCAGAAGAGAGTGGGCCGGGGCAGGGAGTCGGGGGTGTTCAAGGAGCATCTAAATGTTAAGAGATGCTCCTAAATTTCCCCATCCTGTTGGATGAATGAAATCCACACCCCTCCAAATCCGTGAAGTCTTGAACAGTGGCTTCAGACTGACCCAGTGGTAGGAGGTTACCATGAATCACACACACACACACACACACATGCACACAGAGTAATCATCTGTTACACAGCCGCCTGCTCCCACCACCACCATAGCATGCCATCACCAAGGCAAAGACGCAAATCTGCCTCTTCCACATGCACAATCTCCTGCTTGAGATTTCACATTACCCTTTGGAGCTGATTTTCCTTCCTTCAACCTCATGCTTGATGTTCTATTAACCTCTTCAAGTCTCTTTTGAAAAGAGAAAGCGAATGAATAAACTCATTTTATTTTTATAAAAATGAAGACCTTTCAGATTAACCTGGGACAGGCGGAAGAGGGCAGGGCGTGTGTGTTTCTGCAGGCGGGACTCTGTGATTTGATCTCTCTGATCCTGGGAGTGCTGTAGTCAAAGTTAACTCTGGCTCACACTTTGCTTTGCTCTGTTCTGTCCAGGGCCTGCCGCTGTTCTGACTTAGCTGTTCAAGCCTGAGACCTCATTCTCCACAGTGATGCCAGAGACCTTCGCCTCCTTAACTCACTCACCTTGCTCTTGTTACAGCAGCCAACTTACACTTTCCTTATGGGCTCTTCTCTGGGCAGCATGCCCTCAGTTAGAGTACACAGACGGTTATACTCCAGCTTGGAACCTTGTAAAAAGTCTCCTTTCTTTCATGTCTCAGGCAATAATTAGCACCTGGGAGATCTGCTATTCAAAAGGAAAGCATCCTCCCTCCAAATAATTTTCTTCCTCCTTGAGGCCTGTTATTCATTGGATGAAAAGTCCAGGATGGATTGATTACATTTCCCACAGTTGCTCCCTTTATTTTTACTTCTAGGAAAAAATAATTTTTTTTAATGCTCTATCAATATTTAACGATAGCAATTATCTTTAACTGGCAAAAGTGCCTTCCATTACATACAGTAGAAGGACAACATTTGTATAGTCCTTATATAAAGATTCTTTGTTCCATTACATCCACTAGAGGGAAAAAATGTACTAAATAATTAACTACCTGAGATTGTTGCCATGAATAATAACGTGGTCAGCAAGGACTTCCATCAGTACACAAATCCGGTCCTGCAAGGCTGTCACCACCCGAGATTTGCACACACCCCACTCGCGCTCACTCCTGATGTGCACCGCCAGCGTCTGTCTGTCTCTGTGATTCCACCACTTCTTGCTCAGCTGGCAGCCATGTTGACAAATGAGACCTGAAATGCTGAGCTGGGCACAATGTTTGCTAAAGGGAAACGTCAGCTATAAGCAGAGCCTTCAGCCAAGATGTCACTGCTGATGTGAAGACGCAGCCTGGGCCTCAGTGCCATCTTCACGTGCTCTTGGAACTCTGGCCACTGGCCCAACCTCACCAACTCTATTCCCCGAGGACTGATTGTGTGACTCCCACAACACAGCTGAAAAAAAGAAACAAAAAAAAAAAAAAAAAAAGCCTGAGTTTTCATAGGAAAAATAGGCTGAGCTTTTGTGTCTTCTTAAATACTTCTAGAACTCGAAATTAACAAAGATGTTCATAATAATTATTGATTAAAAACAATTAGAAGCCTCCTTCTTAGCACCACACCTGACTGGTTCTCCATTCCAGGCACACTGAGTCGCTCACTGCCTGGACCTCCACTATTTTGTTTCATAGGGCAATTTCTGCCACTGTGATTATGCCTCCTCTGGAAAATGCATCTCCCCTGAGAAAAGACATAAAGAAGACCAGGATGCCAGGGTGGCTCAGTTGGTTAAGTGTCTGTCTTCAGCTCTGGTCCTGATCTCGGGGTCCTGGAATTGAGCCCCACCTTGGCTCCTGGATTAGCGGGGAGCCTGCTTCTCCCTCTGCTGCTGCCCCCTGCTTGTGCTTTCTCACTCTTGGTCTCTAAAATAAACAAACAAAATCTAAAAAAAAAAAAAAAAAAAAAAAACCTAAAGGAGACCAAGAGGTTATCACATCTTATCCTTTGTTACTTTTTGTTGAGCGTGAAAGAAAAGTTCTTTTTTTTTATTTAAGATTTTATTTATTTGTCAGAGAGAAGGAACACAAGCAGGGGGAGCAGGAGAGGGAGAAGCAGGCTCCCTGCTAAGCAGGGAGCCTGATGTGGGACTCAAGACCCGGACCCTGGGATCATGACCTGAGCCAAAGGCAGACACTTAACCAACTGAGCCACCCAGGAGTCCCAAGAAAAGTTCTTCATAAGGGAACTTTGAGGATTTCTTCCAGCCTCATCCTGAACTTGGAGTCCAGGACCCTAACACGGTTTGCACTGGGTCTGCCATGTGTTTTCTACTCAAATATCTCTGTGGTCACTGCACTACATTCTCTACCATGGCAAGACTTTGTTGCTCACCGCTATAACTCATCCCTAGGAGAATGAGGTGATTGATTTGGTAGGCGACAATCTGCTTAGCCAGAAGAGTGAAGCAAACTTCAGTCAAACACACCCAGGATTGGGTTGATAGCGAAAAGGTAGCAGTTCTTGATTCTGATGCCCCACTGTTTGACGTCCCTAGGAAAAATATTGCTGGTGGTCTTGAAAGATTCTTGCCAAAAATGGCTGCATGATAAAGAACAAAAGGAAGATAAGAATCACGTGGGCTACCAGAACTTGGTGCACAATATAACCTGTGAAAAGGGAACAGAACCACTGGGCCAGCGGGGTGGAGCAGAAGTCTGTGCCGCACTTCTCTGCCCAGCAGGAAGGGAGACAAATGCCAAGAGCAGCTCAGATGTGAAACTGCAAACAAAGAAACTTCTGTAAATGCATCTTTACTGAGAGAGCTGGATGGATGCACTTTATAGTCCTAATGGAAACTAGTGTGTATGACAATGAAACCTTGCTCTGCGTAATGTTGATCCTTAAACTAAATCTTACACCTTCACTAAAGATGAACCTTTGGAATTTGGTAATGCTTACCCAGTTGTCTTCCCCAGCTCCACATTTTTTCATTTTTCCATGATTATTTATGAATAAATTGCTTCTAATTAAAAGCACTCCTAAGGATTTTCAGGTTATGATTTAGATTAATAACTCAACTTGGCATCTTAAAAAAAGTTAACAGCTAAATTGAGGTTTACCAAAAAGTAAAGGAGGCAAGGGAAGGAGGAATGAAGGGAAGAGACTGGAAACAATTTGTCTAATAGTAGGGGAATGTTAATCTATACAATGGAATATTTATGGGGTCATTAAAATGATTTCCACAAAAAAAATTCATGTCACAGATAAATATTCATGATCTGATAGTAAGTGCCAAAAAAGTAGGAAATAACACATTATAAGAAAAACTTCCTAAAAATCAAACAACTTAGACTGGGTAAAAATACCCCAAAATATTAACTTTTTTTTCCTTGATGATATGATACAGCAATTTTTAACCTTCTTTGTATTTTGCAGGGTTTTCTACAATTCATTTATGTAACTTTCACATTCAAAAAATTAATGACAATTTTAAAAGAATATCTCAATCACAAGAAGGTTGATCAAGGGTTTAAGCATATAGGCAGATGAGTCAGAGAATCAAAGAGGCAAAGTTTGGCAGTATCCTTCCAAGTACCATCTGGGGTAGGACCATAGCTAATACTAGAGACAAGTAGCTTCACTGACTGATGCTAATAAGGATTTAGACAACTCACTCTTCACTTTGTTGCTTAAAAGTTCATTTTAGGTTCAGATTATCTAAATTAATTGAGTAAAATTTATAACTTATAATTATCTTCTAACATTTCAAGATTTTCTGCAATGATTAAAATGGCTTTACAAACATCAAAATTTAGCCTTGTAACAAGACAGTTTGACAGCAAGATAATCCCTATTTATACTCTACAGCAGAAAAATCCAGTGAAGCAATCTATCCCTTATGGTAGGAACAGAGAGTATAATCAATTTTAATCTGCTCAAAAATTTTCATCTCAGTTGATTATTCAGTTATCCAAAGCCCCTCATTTGGTTTATTAGATCACAAATCCAATTTAACAGCACCTAGAAACTAAGCAATTTTAGATCCAAGTTGACTATTTACTGGTTTTCCTTTGATGAAGAAGATGATTCCATTTTTAAAGGAGACTCTTTGCTTCTGATTTTATATTTTTCTTTATCAAAGAGGGAATTTACCTGTACAATTTACCTGTTGGCAATAATAGTACCCAGGTGTACTAGACAGTAGGCTTCTAGAAGAACTCAAGTTTATTAGGGCAGGAGAGTTTGAATTAATATACTAAGTCATTGAGATTGAGGAGGGTTAAGAATGTTTCTACTGGACTTTTCAGAGCCATTTAGTATCTCTATACAAAACTTGTCCCCACACGCTACCCTTCTCCAAAGCACCAACCTCTCTCCAAAGTCTGACATTTGCAGACCTCGAGATTCCTCCTCAATATTTATCTGTGTTTTTCCAATGCCTAGTGAGACTCATTCCTTAAACAGAAATTTATTGAACACCTCCAACTTAAGAGACTGTTAAGTCTTAACACACACCTAGGTGATGGTGATAAGGCACTGAACAAGACAGACCTCCTTTCTATCTCATAAAACTTAAATTCAACAGGGAGAAATAGATGAGTAAATTCATAAACCTAGTTTTGGCCAGTGTAAGATCAGTGAAGAAAATAAATAAGGGCAATGGAATAGAAAAGGATGGGGTGAGTACTTAGACTGAGTGAACAAGGAGGAGAAGGTATTGAAGTTTAAACCCCTCAGAGAAGGGGTTCCCATCAACAGAGCAAAGGAGGAACACACCAAGAAAAGAACTGCAAGTTCAAATGGTCTGAGGCAGAGCAAGTCTGTTTTGTGAGAGGAACAAGTAGGGAGCCAGCCTGGCTAGAATATAGGGAGAGGAGTACCAGAAGGCATACAGATTAAAGCCAAATCATGCAAGATATAAGGAGACAGTTCAGATTTTATTTTAAATATGAATGGGGAAAAAACTGAAGGCTGTAGTATCACTGCCTGAAGAAGCTACCGGCTGATCTACCAGACCTGAGGAATGATGGTCCTGATCTGTATCATTTTACTTCAAGCCAACCTCAGCCAAGAATTTCCTATCAAACATAGCTCCAGGACATCTCCCTAGGTACATAAATCAAAGACAAGTGATTTATCTTTCTATATTCGTTTTTACCCAAAATCCTTTGTTTTCCCTCTGCCTTTTGGAGATGTCACAAATTTCAATTGTGGTTAAGGAAGAACCCAACCACGGTTTACATACCCAGCTGCCTATTCAACCTGTCCATGGGTACCTCAAACTCAAGCACAACCCACTCCCACCTGTCCTTCTCTATCTTCTAATATTCCCTACCCAAGGAATAGCACCCTTATCTCTACAGTTTAATAAGCCAGGTATTGGGGACTTATCTAACCTCTTGTATTCCCTTACCCCTATAATTCAGTCCTCACCAAGACCTCCTAAAAGATTCCATCTGCTTTCTCCAGTCCCCACTGATTCAAACCACCCTCATGGAGAAGCATCTCTGGACCAGTCTTTCATAATACTTTTGTCCTCCTGTAATACACTGCACCCTGAATGATCTTAAAGATGCTGCAGTGGTTTCTCATTATGCTTAAAACAACCACTACCCAACCTACAAGGCTCTGAGAGGTCAGGCCCTTGGCAGTTCCTTCTCATTTGTATATCTGTGCTCCAGTCATCCTGGCCCCTTATCACATCCTCAAATGCACCAGGCTTCCTTTAATTTCAAGGTATCTTCCCATGTTATTCTACTCCATATCTTTCCCTCACCTGGTTAATGCCTATTCATTTTTTAGATCTCAATACAAACATCACTTCCTTAGGAAAGCCTTCTTGGGTTTCCTATGTTGTGGCTTCATTACATCTCTACCTTCCTTTATATCATTAATCAGAATTTGTAAATGTACATTAAACAGAATAACTGGATCATTGGATGAGTCTTCACTACCATGAACTCCATGAGGTTACCATTATCTTCAGCATCTAATACAGAGCTGACACCTAATAGATGCTCAACAAATGTTTGTTAACTGGGTGAATGTATAACTGGGTGAATTGTAATACCCATGACTGTTCAATTCCATTCAGATGCAATTCAAAGCACAAGCTAGATGTGGTTAATGTAAAGTGACAAAATGTGGCTGTATCCTCAAGAAGATTTAGAGATGAAAACAGGTATGTAGTAAAGACAAGGTATGAGAACCACATGAATAATGGAAGTAGCCAGAGAAGGAAGAAATTCATTCCCCAAAGAAGATTGTAGCAAAGTTAAGAAATGTGGTCCAAATCCCCAGTATTTGTCCATGCCTTTCTTGGTCCCCTAACAGGTTTTATTTTATATCCTACTTGACACTTCCAAAAAAGAGTTTTCCAAAATAAAGATCTAATTCTTCAATCCAGTAATCTGTACATTGAACCAAAGTATACAAAGGAGAAATGGAAAACAAAATCAAGCTCTTTCCTTTTCAAACTTAATCCAATATGCTCATTCTTCTACTCAAAGCTGTTTGGAATGCCATCAGAAGATCTAAACACCACGGGCACCTGGGTAGCTCAGTCAGTTAAACATCCAACCCTTGGTTTTGGTTCAGATCATGATTTCAGGGTCGTGGGATTGAGCCCTACATTGGGTTCCCCACTCAGAGGGGAGTCTGCTTGACATTATCTCTCCTCCCTCTGCGCCTCCTCCAACTCATGCTTGCTCCCTCTCTCTCATAAATAAATAAATCTTATGAGAAAAAGAAGAAGAAGAAGAAGAAGATCTGAACAACAGCCCTCATTCTACTAAAAACTTGCTGTATGTGTCCGTCAACTCACATTGTCATAACAACATGCTATAGACTGGGTGGCTTACACAATGGAAGTTTATTTTCTCACAGTTCTGGAGCCTGGACACCCAAGATCAGGTTGCCAGCATGGTCTGGTGCATGAGAACCCTCTTCCTGGCTTGTAGATGACCAGAGTCAAGGCAAATCTCACTGTTATTTTTCTGTAGTCTCACACTCACAACACTTTTGACACCAGATGTATGGGGTTTTTCCCCACCCTGACCAATTCTCTGAGCCCAGCTGGATATCTTACCATTCAATTCAATTCAGTTCAATTCTGACACTAACTAGAGTTAGCCCAAACCCCACAGGATAATGACTCAGTCCCACAAGACTGCCTCCCACTTCAGATTTCAATCATAAGCTCCCCAGGTTACCTACAACTTCTACCTGACTTGGCTATAAATCGAAGGCTTCCAAGATCCCCTCATTAGGTTTGATAATTTGTTAGAATGGCTCACAGAGCCCAGAGAAACAGCTTAATTACCACTGCCAATTTATTTACAAAGGATATTTTAAAGGAAACAAATGAAGATTTAGCTGGAGAGATACACAGGTGAGGTCTGGAAGGGTCAGAAGACCTTCTGTTCTACTATCAAGGCATGTGGATGTGCTTTCCAACCCAGAAGCTCTCTGAACCCTATACTTTGGGGATTTTTATGGAGGTTTCATACTTTAAGCATCACCAATTATTAGCTCAATTTCCAGCCCTTCTCCAGAGAATGGTGGGGTGGGGGGCAGGGGGGAGCACTGAAGCGATGCTGAAAGTTCCAAGCTTCTAATCATGGCTTGGTCTTTCTGGTGACTAGTCCCTATCTAGGAGCCTACTGAGAGACACCTCATTAGAACAAAAGATGCTCTTATCACCCAGGAAATTCCAAGGAATTTTAGAAGCTCTGTGCCGGGAACTGGGGGCAGAGACCAATATACGTATATTTTCTGTTATTTCCCTGCCTCCTTTTTGCTGTGTCTTCATATGGTACACAGAGAGAGAGAGATCAGACTCCCTGGCATCTCTTCTTGTTCGGACACTAATCTTATATTTGGGCCCCACTCTATCATCTCCTTAACCTTAATTACCTCCTTATAGGCCTTATCTCCAAATATAGTCCCTATCTCCAAATATAGTCCCATTCGGGGGTCAGGGCTTCCACATATGAATGTGGCAGGGAGAGACAAGATTCAGTCCATATCACTGTGTGATCTTGATCCACCTTGACCACTCTGGTCTTCGTCCAGATCAAGGTTTGGCAATCACAGCCCTCAGGCCAAAAATCCAGCTGGCCTTCTGTTTTTGTATATAAAGTTACTGGAACACAGCCACATCTGATTCTCTACATATTATTTATGGCTGCTTTTGGGCTACAACAGCTACAAGTAGCTGCAGTGGAGATATCATGGCTGGCAAAGCCTGATATATTGACTATCTGGTCTATCTGACCCTATTTGGAGAAGGTTTTCTGGCTCCTGACCTCAGGGAGCCCTTGCGGCTCTTCTAGCTCTAACATTCTAGGATCCCATTCATGCCTTCAGCCCCAAACATCTTTTAGTTCAAGTCTTCCAGTTCTGAAAAAGACATTAGTGACCTAATGACTGTATAAGTAAGTATTAAATGCTTGCACTGACAGAGGTGTGTTCATTAATCTCACATTGTAACTAATCCTCTGCACTGTTAAGTGAGCTTAAGTGGACATGGAACAAAGTCTTTGCATGTAGTGGATGCATTTTATATCTCTATAGTCAAATACATTCTGCTAAATCATTGTTTTAGGGGCTCTGTTGAGTGCCTAATGTAGCAAGAAGAAACAGGGAGAGTAGAAGTGCTCCAGCCTCATTGCTTCCCCCTCTCTGTGCTGGCAAAGCCCCTCTAATCTGCACCACACAATTTAGCACAGAGATAGGTGCTACTTTGAATTGCCTTCGAGCTGTGTCATTTACATTAACTTCGTGCCCTAAGCTGGACAGTTAGTAACATAGGGTCAGGGATCATGCGTTCAAAATCAAAAAAGCATTGAAATAAAGAGCTGGAAGAGACAATAGCAATCACAATCCAACCTTCTCACTTCACAGATGAATAAACCGAGACCAAGACCAAATGTCTTACTTCTCTTTAATTGTCATGGTACATATGAAGCACACAGAATTTGTTTGGCAAGAACTTGAAAAATGATCAGAGGAAGAAATTAGGAAAGGAAGAAGGAAAAGGAAGTGTCCTGGGTCCTGAGTTAATGGGCTTTTGCTGACGTGTTCTAAAAAACACATCTAAAGTCTACCTTGTCATGTATCTCTAACACAGCATCTGCTAGCATGTATTCTATGGAGCACCAATCCCAAGAGATGCTCCAAGAAAACGCAGTCCTATAGCCAAACAAGTTTGGAAGAACCTCAGACAGTGCTCCCCTCATGTAGAACCACATGCATATCAGCATAACAAGGCTCTGAGAAGCACTGCAGGTAAGCCTCTGGAAAAAAACATACTACCAATACAGGCAACAGCATGGATTATGTCCAGTGAGCAAAACCAGACCCAAAAGATTATGCACCATATGATTGAAAGTCTGTAAAGTTCAAGATTAATAGTGAGAGGAATCACAATAGTGATTACTTCTGATAGGGGTAGGCCAAAGGGAGGACTATGAATTGACTGGAGAGAGGCAAAAAGGAATTTTGTGCAGTGATAGAAATGTTTCATTTCCTGATTAGGATGACAGTCATGTGGGTGTTTACATATGTAAAAATCTTTCAAACTGTATACTTAAACTAGTGTGCTTCACACACTCTATTGTAGGTATGTTACAGCTCAAAAAAAAAAAAGTAAAAAGAAGGGAGGGGTACCTCATCAATGTCAGTGACACTAACAGATGAACAGTTTGCACATGAGTTCTGGCATTCGAAATAACCCCTCTTTCCAGTTAGTCTTTTTATCAAAAATTTAACTTAAGAAGTTTATTTTTAAACTCTTTAATTCTTATTTTTAAGAATTTAAATTCTTAAATTTAATTTAAGAAGGTTGACTTTGGTGGTGAGGTTTTTTGGTTGGTTAGTTTACCTGTCTTTATCACTCAATTTGTCTCACAGTTTCATATGACCATCATCTTCAGCTTCCTCCAAGGAACTAGTGCGCATTCATGGCATTTTCAAAATACTTACCTTTTTGTCATGTATCCTTCAAAATCTGTACTCTGAACCATGGTCTCAAATATCCGTTGGCATGTCAAAGAATGTTTGCACAGGGAGGAATGTTAGAAATTAGTGATCAACTTCATTTTATAGATTAAGAATATGAAACCTAGGGGTGCCCGGGTGGCTCAGTCATTAGGCATCTGCCTTTGGCTCAGGTAATGGTCCCAGGGTTCTGGGTTTGATCCCCACATCAGGCTCCCTGCTCAGCAGGAAGCCTGCTTCTCCCTCTCCCACTCCCCCTGCTGGTGTTTCCTCTCTTGCTGTGTCTCTCTATGTCAAATAAATAAATAATAATAAATTTTTAAAAAGCTCATGAAACCTAGACAAGTCCAGGGACTTGTCCAAAGTTAAATGGTTAATAAGTGGCAGAAGTGGATATACAAATCAGCTCTTCTGAGTCCTGCTCTGCTGCTTCTACTCTTATATCATTATAACAATACAAACATCTGATGAAATTAGTTCATCTGCTCAGAAACAGACGGAAATATCCAAGAAAGACAAAGTCACACAAATTTAGGGTTTATTTAAACCAGTGGATAATTGCTCACTACCTAATGACAGGTGAACTCTTTCAAGTCAGGCCAGCACAATGAATAGACTTTTACTCCCACATATTAAATGAGAATGAAACATTGATGTTCTTCCAAATGGAAAGTAATTTTCTCCTTCTCAGAATGACCACAATATCTTTCCAATTAAATATAGAATGCATTCAATTGGCACCCTGCTAAAAAGCAATTGATTTAATGAAGGCAAGAAAATATCAGTATAATCATGGATGTCAAATGATAACAGTGACAAATTAATAGAATATTTTTTTGAGAGAAGAAAAGGTATACTTAGGAGCCACGTATAACCTGGTCTTCAGGTTTGATCACAATACTAACAAAGCAAGTTGGTGTTTAAAACACTCCTCAGAGAATGTCACTGCTAGCCAAGATTGGGTAAGAAGAACTAGAGTTATCTTCCCAGTTAACAAAACAAACAAGTATATGAAATAATGATTTTCAAGCATAGTACGTAAGCAACAAAGAATGGTGATTCTTAAAAGACAGAAAACAAATGAATTGAACCCTACAATTTTTCCAGCTTACTGCTTTGAAATAGTTTCCATGACACAACACAAAAAAAGAGGAATCCTGACAATGCACAACAGGCAGCATGAGAAAAGGGACAGAGCTGGGAATCTGAGGAGACCAAGACAACTAGAGTTCACAGAGAAGAACATTGGAGAAAAGAGAGAAGCACCAAGACACAACTCCAGGTATCTGAAAGGGTCTCCCCCACTTTGTAATGATCAGGGCACATGTGTGATGATCACCGCATTTATCTGAAGAAACTACCTGGGAGGCCAGGGAAAGACCACCTGAAAAAATTAAAGATAATAGTGCCCCCCTGTTCCCACCAACAAGACTGGAAGACCTCACGATTCACAGACCAGTGGGTAGAGGACACAGAAGTGACTTGCAGCACAGCTGGGGATAATTAGTCCTCAGCTAAATGTTGCTCTGGCCCTCTTAAAAGCAAGACCCGAAAAATTCTCGTGTTTTCAAGTAATGGTGTCCATGAACAAAGCTCAAGAATATGAACAGGAATACAAAAATATCCAGCATGTAACAAGGTAAAAATCACAATGTCTTCTATTCAATCAGAAAATTACCAGACATGCAAAGAACCAGGAAAAAAGAAGATAAAACTAAAATAAGGAGAAAACCCAAGTCAGATTTGACAAAGATGTTAGAACTAGCAGATAAGACACCAAAACAGTTATTACACCTGTATTCTATGTGTTCAAAATGTTAAATAGAGATGTAGAAATATAAAAAACCCAAACTGAACTTCTGCATGAATAGAGACATTGCAGAAAAAAGATTTAGTGAATTTAAAAATAATGAAATAGAAACTGAGCGAAATGAAACATGGAGAGAAAAGTGGATTTTTTTAAAATGATTACATCAGTGAGCCAAGAGAAAACTTTGAATGGAGTCCTTCAGTCCTTCAGACAAGGTGCAGAAAAAATATTTGAAGAAATAATGGGTAAATTTTTCCAAATCTGTTGAAAATACCAACTCACAGATCCAAAAAGCTCAATGAATCCTGAATATTAAAAAAAAAAAAAGAAGAAAACTGTATCAAGATACATTATGTTCAAGTTGCTCAAAGTTGATAATAAAGAGAAAAATCTTGAAATAAGGCAGAGAAAAAGAGAGATATAACACAGAGGGAAACAAAAATAAAGATGACAGCAGATTTCCCTTTAGGAGTGATATAAGCAAGAAGTCACTGGAGCAACATCTAAAATACTGAGAGAAGAGGAGTGCCGGGGTGGCTCAGTCAGTTAAGCATCCAACTCTCAATTTCAGCTCAGGTCTTGATCTCAGAGTCTTGAGGTCGAGTCCCAAGTACAGCTCCACACTGGCCATGGGGCCTGCTTAGGATTCTCTTTCTCCCTCTCTCACTGCCCCTCCCCCCATCATGTGCTCTCTAAATAAATAAATAAATAAATAAATAAAATATTGAGAGCAAAAAATTGTCAACCTAATTCTATATCCAATAAGAATATATTTTTTACTCAAAATCAAAATAAACTGGATTTCACTTAAAAAAATTAAAGCTCATTTTCTTTGAAAGGTACTGTAAAGAGAATGAAAGACAAGCCACAGGTCAGAAAAAAATATTTGCAAAGCAGATATTGGATAAAAGACTTGTATCTGGAATATGCAGAAAACTCAAAACTCAACTATAAGAATATAAATAACCCAATTTCTAAAAATGGGCAAAATGTTTGAAGAGACACTTCACTAAACAAGATATACAGATGTCAAATAAAATGGGACACCTGGGTGGCTCAGTTGGTTAAGCATCTGTCTTCAGCTCAGGTCATGATCCTAGGGTCCTGGGATCAAGCCCCACATAGGGCTCCCTGCTCAGTGGGAGTGCTCCTGCTCAGTGCTTCTCCCTGCTCAGAGAAGCTCCCTGCTCAGTGCTTCTCCCTCTGCTTGCTGCTCCCCCTGCTTGTGCTCTCTCTCTCTGTCTTTCTCTCTGTCAAATAAATAAATAAAATCTTTATTAAAAAAAAAAGAAAACATCATTATAATATAATAACATTATATTACCTATTGTATGGCTAAAATTTTAAAGGCAGACTATATCAAGTGTTCATAAGGATATGGAGGAATTATTATCCTCTTACACAGCTACTGGGAATGTAAAATGGTAAACCACTTAAGAAAACAGTTTGACAATTTCTTAAAATTTAAACATATATGTACCCTATGATCCCACCATTCTACTCCTAGGTACTTACCCAAGAGATATGAAAGTGTACAGTGGGTACATGAACATTCTTAGAAGTTTTATTTGTAATTGTCAAAGACTAGAAACAAGCCATATTTCCACAAGCAAGTGACTGGATAAGCAAACTGTAGTATATCCATACAATGAAATATTACTCAGGAATAAAAAGGAATGAACTATTGATAAACTCTACTATGTGAACAAATCTCAAAATAATTACACTGAATGAAAAACCTAGGATCCTCACCCAAAAAAAATCCACAATGTCCACTATATGATTCCATTTATGTAGAATTCTAGAAATGACAACCTAATCTATACTGACAGAAAGCAGATCATTGACTTCGTAGAGCAGGAGGGCAAAAAGGTCTATTTGGGAAAATAGAAAACAGCACAGGGACATTGGAAGGGAGGTGGATATGCTCATTATCTTGACTGCAGTGATGGTTTATTGGTATAATCATACATTAAAACATCATGCTGCACACTTCTAAAGCAAGCAGTTTATTGTATATCAATTATACCTAAATAAAACTTTTTATAATTAATTAATTAAAGACACTTGTCATGATGTCACCCTCCATTTGCCAAATGTTGATGTTGAGATCCACTATTTCAAATAAACATGTTTGGTATAAATGCAGGTCAGAAACATTAGCATTTTTTTTTCTACTGCTATCTTATTAAACATGTCAAGACTAATATCTATTGACACAAGGCACAGAGAGAGAGAGAGAACCTGTGATCACCTAACAAATTTCTAATGAGCTCCTTTCACTTGGAGCACGACAATTAACTAGATTTACTGGAGACTTGCTGCGTTCACAACTTAATCTATTTCTTTTCTGGCAGAGAACTGGAATGGTGCCCATATGGTCTAACATCCTACTGTAACTTTCTCTCCCACAGGACTCCTTTCACATTCATAGTTTCTTTGGGTAAGAGAATGTTAATTCACCAACCAGGAAACCACCTCACACCACAGGACCACAGAGACCATCTGAGATTAGGGATAACATCATCGTCTGTGTCTGAGCCAGACTCACCAGTCCTGGCAACGCATGCCTGTTGTATGCACACAAGGCAGATGACCATATGGCAGAGAAAGTTAAAAAAAAAATTTCTAAATTATCAGCTTTGAGACTAAAAAGATGAATGATGACAAAACTGCTGACATTTCACCTAAAATCATCATCTCCAGTGAAAAAGAAATTAATACCTTGTAGTACATATATCTTTTTGCACCTCATTTTCCCCCTCCTTTCTTCCAAAGCATCTTAGATGTAAGTTCCACGATTTATGCATTTTTCTAGAGTTTGACTTTTCAAGAAAACAATTCGTGAAAACAATTGAAGTAATTTTTCTGAGTTCAAATCTCTGTAAAATTAACTGCTTTCCTAATTAAGGAAGTAATTGCTAGTCATTATCAATTTACCAGTGAGTTTCCAAATTCCAAAAGTTTTAGTTGGTCAGTCATAGTTTGGAATTGAGAAGTTATTGCCCATGAAAACAATGCTCTTATTTATTAATTCATTCAGCAAACTTTTAGAGAGCTACCTATAATATTGAAGCTCTTGGGGATTCAGAAGGTGCAGGGACATTCTTTCTGTATGCAAAGCATTTTTATTTTAATAGAGAAGATGCAGATATGAAAAATAAAGAAATAAATAAAAGATAAGTATATATATTCACATATACTATATGTGTAATATAAATTAGTATGTGATTAGTACTCTATATACCATTTATATTGGCATGTTTTAAAATTTGGTCTATGGGCCACTAGCACCCCAATTCCCCAGGACTTGTTTAAAACACAGATCCTTGAGTCTTTCTCTAGCTCTCCTAAACCTAGATCTCTGGCAATTATTTGTATGAACATTAAAGTTTCAGGTCAATGGTATAAGTGGAATGTGCAATGTACTGTAGAAATTTTAAAAAGGAAAAATCTCTTTCAGCTGCTATGGTCAAGGAAAGGTTTAGAAGTTCAGAATTGATGAATAGGATTTCATTATATGGAAACTGAAACTCAAAGCACTCCATGCAGAGATTCTGACTTGCAGAAGAACAGATAAAGGAATTCCAAAAATCCACTCCTCCCATAAAAGCAATGAAAATACTAGCAAAAATTGTCAAAATCTTTTTTTTTTCCAGAACTTTGGAAATTAGCCCAAGGCTTGTAACAATTCAAGGGGTATTTATTCCAAAAAAGAATCTGCAAAAGAAACAGGGAGCTCTGTGGTGTTTTAAATTGTCCTACTCCCATCCCCCTCTCCCAAGCTATACAAATAATCTTGAAAAACAACAGCTTTGAATCACAATAACCACAAAAGCCAGCAACCTAGCAATCGCTGGAGTGGGTAGAATGAACTTAGGCTTCCTTAAAGCTGTATCCCACTATTTGATCTATCTGGCAGTTTCCAGAGAACTGTCACTTCCAAGGCTCATCTTTATTTGATCTGACTCAGAGTTCATTCAGTGAGAACAGCTTTCTCCCCTTGGGGTATTGGTCAAAAACAATCAGCAGCATTTGTTTAATATTACAACAATACAACTAAGGCAGCAATAACAGGACAAATAAGATGATCAGAAACTTAAAAGGAAAGCTGGGGAACGAGATATTCATAGGAGAGGCTGAAAAGGTGTGACCTATTTCTGTTATCTTGAAGGCCATATGCAAGGTTGTGTGTTTTTCTCTCCTCTGACCAACCATGAAGCTCTGGACATGCAGGAAATGAAGGTTAAGGTAGTAAGTCTGAGTAAGGGTGAGCAGATAATGGAATCTGACTTCCAGAATTCTCAAATTATATTATTTTATATGTTCCAATTTTAACAAAGATAATAAGACGTGCCAAGAAACAAGTAAGTAATGTTCATGCTGGGCTGGGGGAAAAAAGTCAGTACCAGCTTTCCCTGAGAAAACTGGATGTTGATATTACTAAACAAGGACTTTAACTATTATAATAAATAAATAAGTAAGCTATTACATTGATGTTCAAAGAACTAAAGGAACCTAAGTCTGAAGAACTATAGAAAAGCAAGAGAATAATGTCTCACTATATAGAGAATATCAATAAAGAGATAGAAATTATTAAAAGAACCAAATAGAAATTCTTGAGTTGAAAAGTATAACTAAAATGAAAAAAAATCACCCGAGGGGCTTCACAACATATTTGAGTCAACAGAAGAAAGAACCAGTGACTTTAAATATAGCTCAGTTGAAATTATCCAGTTTGAGGGACAGAAATTTAAAAAAATAAAAAAAATTGAACAGAGCCTCAGAGATTTATGGGATATCATCAAACATATCAGTATGCATATAATACGATTCTCAGAAGGAGACAAAGGAGCAGAAAGAATATTTGAAGAAATAATGGCTGAAAACTTCCCAAATTTTATGAGAAAATATAAATCATGTCCAAGAAATTCAACAAACTAAAGCAGGATAAATCAGATACCTTCATACCTAAAGACATCATAATCCAACTGTTGAGAGACAAATGTCCCTGCAGGACAAGAGACAGGAAGAGGTTTAGATCAGATATGCATAGAGTTGTAGGAACAATAGGAGAAGATACAGTTTAAAAAGTTAGTTGAGATCAGGCTACAAAATAGTCCTGGCTTGAAGTGGTAAGGGTCTGAATTAAAATTGCAGCACTGGAAATGAAAAGGAAAGAGTAAGGGAAAACATTATAAAAGCCAAATCAGTAGAACTGGAGATTGATGCCATGGTTAAGGTGTATGGAAAACATTCAGAAATGACCCCAAATGTTCATCTCCCAGTCATTTCAAGATGGTAGTTCCACTGGCAAAGGAGGGAAATCAGGAATTATTGCTTAGAAAAGGAAGGAAAGAGACAAAGAGTCTAATTTGGGATATGTGGAGCTTGAATCCCTAAACATACAAGTAGAAGCCACCAGTCAGGAGTTGGAAATGTGGGACTAAGAAAGAGGGGAAAGGCTGCAGTCCCGGTTTACTCCTACTGTCCTGGCATTCCATCCAGCCTCTGTCCCAGACAACAGTGCCCCAGTTTGGACAACATATCTTATGGCCACCCTATCACTGAGTGAGAAGATAAAAAAGATTAGGGAAGAGCTCACAGGACAGAACACTGGGCAATGCCCATGGATGGATGAGAGGAGGAGGAATAAAAGCCAGCTGTGGAGACAAGAAAGCACAGTCAGAGGAGTAGGAAAGTGAAGAAGGAGCACTACTGGGGAAGGAAGGCCAGCTTTATTGTATTCTTAAGAGACCCCAGGAGAGCAAGTTCCATCAATGTGTGAACTAATAAATGTAAGGGTTTTGGTTTTAGGTTTTGTGGGGTTTTTTTAATGTTGTGATTCAAGAAAGTAACAAGTTAAAAAAATAGATTGTTTTTTTAATGCTAAACATGTTTGCTGGCTGCTGGGAGCTAGCAAAGATGAAATGATAGAAGATAAAAGTAGAAGCCAAGATAATGAAAAGAGCAAAGTCTCACAGGAGTTGAGGACAGAAGGGAGGGAAATAGTAGAGACAGGAATTATAATATCATAGAACTGGTTAACCTTGAAAAGTCAAGGATCTTTTCTTATGAACAGATGAAGGCAGAAAATGTTGGAAGCAATGAAAGGTCATAGTAACAGATGAAAAGAACAGAAAATGAAGCAGTTTTCATTCCCTGAGGACAAGGATGTTCCTTGTTTATCTAGCACAGTGGTGCCTGCCCACATGGATTCAAATCCCTGCTCTGCCACCAGTTCTGTCATTTCAAGCAAGTTATTTGACCCTTCTGTGCTTCCAGTTCCTCAATCGTAAAATAAGAATAATATCATTGTTGTAAGGTTGAGTGTACACAAGCAAAGGGGCTTAGGATAGTAATGTTTACTAAGTGAATGCTTAATAATAAGCATTCAATTGTTATTATTTGCACGGTATTGTCTGTAGCCATCCTCCCTCACATGATCCTTGGAGCTCTCTAAATGTGCCATGAATGAATGTAGTCAAAATCAAGGTAATCTACTGGAAGCTAGGATGTGGAGATGTTATTGAAGAATAAAGATCAAGAAGATGAGAATCCAAGAATTCTACAGAAGGCAAAATCAAAGTTAACAAGTGAGGTCCAGGTTAATGTGGAGTCTCCCAAACAAAGCAAGATAAATGATTAATTCTTCAATATTCCCACATGATAAAATGCCTTATTTTCCACTTGGCTCCTCAATAAATGTTGGATGGATAAATAATTGTATAGATAGGAATTACAAAGTAAAACATGACTGACTTGAACAACTGTTGGCATTCATGATAGGTTTTCTGAGCCTTTTGTTTCCTAACTCACTCTGTTAGATCACTGCATTAAGAGTCCCAGTGTTTCACACCTCCCTGTAACCACACATATTGACTCTGGACTTGGCCATGAGATTTGCTTTGGCCAATGGAAAAGCAGAAAATTTGACCGCGCTTGAAAAAAACACTGGCATATTAACTGCCACTTATACAAGAACAAGTCTGAGCTAGCGTGCTGGAGGGATGTGAGAAACACACTGATGACAGATGAACTGTCCTTGTCAAAGTCATCCTAGATCTACCCACCAACCACCGGCCTACCCACCAGCTGACCACATAGATGCAGGCCAAACCCTAGTCAAAATAAGCAGAACTACCCAGTTGATATAACAAATGGTTTTTGTTCTAAACCACAAAGTTTTGGAGTATTATGCAGCAATAGCTAACTGATACATTTTCAAACCTTAAATCCCCACATGGCTACATTAGACTGGCAGCTGCATTGTACCACTTTGGGGGATGGGGGCACCATTTACATTGTAATCCATGTTGTGCAGTGCAAAGCCCATATGGCCATATGCAATAACACTGGGAGAGAACCAAAGTAAGTAAAACCTCTCTCTCCTGCTTGCCCTTCACCTCTAATTACATAGGGAGAAATGGAGAAAAAAGTTAAAAGCAGTTTGAGCTACCAAGACAAACTGCATATTGCAAAAGGAACCATTTTGCTTGGCTGAACATTTCCAAACAAGTTTCAGTTCCTGAGCATTTTAAACATGATAGAAAACAATATAAATAATGTGTGTGTATGTGTGTGTGTGTGTGTGTGTGTGTACATGTACACAGAGAGAGAGAGAGAGAGATACAGATATGCATTTATATCTATATGGCTCTTAATGAATCATTTCAAGGGACATTTTGAATGTTAAAATAGTGTGAGTTTCCACACTCTTTCTAACTGGCTCTCTAGGCACCAGTCCCATCAATCTCTAAACCCTGACACCAGGCAGTTCATTGTTTTTCAAATTTACGACATTTTTCAGCTCATTGTTTTTAAACTGTCACCCTCAGTGGGTAGCTGGCACAACTCATTGCTACTCTCAGCTCCCACTGAGCTCATCACCCTAGGAGTGATGTGCTAGCAAAATTTTTAGTTGACTGATCTCCGGGATGGTAAATTCTCTCTGTGTGCTTTCTCTGGTGACATCATTACTTTTGTCCTCCACCCTTACTCCAACAGAAATAATTAAAAGTAAAATTATTTAATTTATTTATTATTTATTTATTTATTTATTTTATTTTTGTCCATCCCAGACACAGATAATAAAAATTAGGGAAATTGAAAATAGAACCATTCTCCCCAACCTCTTGGTGTGATGGAAGACTAACTTTCTCCCAGACAGCCCAATAGTTTTATGTAATTCTGCTGCAGAAATACCCCTAATATTGCAGCATCTATCTGGGCCCTTGAGGGACTGTTCTGTATCTGATTCTCAGTTTAAACAGGCTTATTTTGATCCGCTGAATTTTCTCATTCGTTTTTTGAAATGCATGACTTAAAGGCTTAATTCTCATCTCAGGAAATGGTCTGATTTCTCCCAGGGTTCTAAAAGTAATTACATGGGGTTAGTAAACATGGAAGTCAGTTCCTCCTCCCTGTCTTCTGTTTGGCACTGAGCACCAAGTCAGGGTAGCATATGTGTCTGGATGGAGGAATTAGAATCTAAGTCTAGCTGACTCTGTCCCTAACCAGGAGTGTGGCCCTGCGCAAGTCATAGTCATAGCTGATCTTCAGGCTCCTCGAATACAAAATAGGAAGATTTGGCTGATTTCCAAGGTTTCTTTTAGCACTAAAAGCTGTTTATGGTAGCTGCAGATTTTTGTGAATTTTCCTTTTCCTATAGTAGAGAGTATATGCTTATTTCAGATTTGATGGCATTTCCAATCAGAATATTTCCTTATCTAAATCGTATGCCTGTATAAAATTTTCATGAGTATATTTTTATTTCCCCATTCCATCTTGGGGTTGGAAGGATTTGAAAATTAAGTGGGTAATTCAATCATTCAATACCCATTTTATTGAGCACTTACCAAGCCCTAGGCTCGGGACTTGGAAAAATATAATGAAAATGATTATAATACTGATACTCTTAATTATTTCTTTACAAAAAACATTGAATGAGAGACTTGGTCTCAGTCTCAACCCAAGTACCCATCTAGTCTAAGAAAATGTTTAACTCAATAGGTAACTGTTATACCAGAACCAAGAAGAGGCTAAAACCTTTTGTTAACACAGTATTGTTAGTAAATACCCTCCAGTTCATTCTAAAGAGTTAGTATGGAAGTGATTTGAGCTCTGAGAACTACTTAAATAAATTAAATTGCCTAGCACAGTGTTTGGCATAATAGAGAAGTACTATTATAATTTTTATCTTCTCATCATTCCTTCCTTTCTTCCCATCTTCTTTTCCCTAGAATTAATCTGACTTCTCTCTCACTCTTCCTACCCCAGCTATACTCAGAGGATACACCCAAGCATCTCCTTTTCTCCACTTTCAACACTAGACAAAGACAACTGCCTTCTTTGGCTCTAATCCAGCCACATTCTTAACCCTCTGCTGAGAACCTGCTTACACCAAAATGACACAGGAAATACTCATAGGAAATCTGGTATTATCCAGTGTGCTGTATAGTAAGAGACTTACAGAGTCTGATACTAACCAAGAGGCCCAATAACTCACATTGGCAGAAATATTCCTCATCTGTGGATCACCACTCCCTGACAAGGCTCTTCAAGATAAAATCTGTTGTATGACCACGGATTTTTTTTGGTGGCTGTTGTTGCTCCAACTAATTTATTTAGAATGCATCTATAATCTCTATCATCCCCCCTCCCTAGGACCTAAGTCTATTAGAATGAAAACCTTAGATAACTTGTATTTTCAAGTGTAATGAGGACTCATTAGTGGTGGTGCATAAATCATTTGAAACAATAATTTGCAACGCAGAAAAAAATAACTCAAATAGCTTTAAAACACAGAATTTGGGCTACACTTATTTAATGAGATATATTCTAAGAACAAAAAAACATTTTATTTAGTAACTAAATGCTAGTAGTAATATTAGTATTTTTACTTTTAACCATTTAGCAGTATGATACTGCTATAAAAAAGTATGCTGTTGAAATCAAGATGTTCACTGTGAGAAAAGAGGCAAATGTGTGGATTTTTGTTTAAGTAAAGACCTTAAAAAGTTAAATTTGATTTGGAAATTTCAGAATGAACTCATGTGGGTTTTTTAGCACACATTTCCTAGCCATTGCCTACCAAAAAGTCTTGCAAGCAGATTTGAGACTCAAATACTGCAAGACACTTAAAGGAACCAGGACTCCTTGGAGGAAAAAGCTGATTCCTCTTGCAAGAAATATGCAAGATAAGCTTGGAGCATTTTGCTGCTCTAGAAAGCAAGGAAGCCATCAAAGTTTAAAGGGATTTGTCAAAAGGTCACAGAAACCCCCTTCCAGGGGCTCCACTGGCCAGATGGGACATTTTGAGCATCAAAGAGAATAACGATGGCAATTAGTTGAAATACACTGAATAGATAAAAATCCATGATGAAACTGTTTTAAAAGACCAAAAAAAAAAAAAAAAAATGAAGAGAATGAATTTAGAATTAGTCTTTAAAAAACAAGGGCTTCATTTCAGAATATCAAAAATACCAAATTAACTTTACCTGAAGAAATCTCTTCTTTTGGAGGAATTCTAACTTTAAAAATGTATCAGGTGGGGCACCTGGGTGGCTCAGTGGGTTAAGCCGCTGCCTTCGGCTCAGGTCATGATCTCAGGGTCCTGGGATCGAGTCCCACATCGGGCTCTCTGCTCGGCAGGGAGCCTGCTTCCCTCTCTCTCTCTCTTTGCCTGCCTCTCCTATCTACTTGTGATCTCTCTCTGTCAAATAAATAAATAAAATATTAAAAAATAAATAAATAAAATAAAAAAATATAAAAATGTATCAGGAATTAGAGCATTAGAAAATCACCATTTTGCAATCCCTCATGGAATCACCACTCAGACAACCATCAAAAGTTGCTAAAACAATTACATGAAAGGCTAATGATAACTGGATGTTCACAAGTTACCAAAGTAACAGCCCACTGATTATTAAGGGACATAAAGGGTAAATGCAACTTTGTGACAAAAGGATCAGATGACCACTCTGAGAGTCTCTAAAACCGCAAGACAGCATAGCATATGCCCCCTGATATGATGTAATATCAAGTACCCAACTCCACCTTGGAAGTATTTTTGTTGGGAATGTTGAACCTGGAGGTCTGGGGGGCTCAGTGGGTTAAGCCTCTGCCTTTGGCTCAAGTCATGATCTCAGGGTCCTAGGATCAAGCCCCGCATCAGGCTCTCTGCTTGGCAGGGAACCTCTTCCCCCTTCCCTCTGCTTCTCTGCCTACTTGTGGTCTCTCTCTCTCCGTGTCAAATAAATAAATAAAATCTTTAAAAGAAAAGGAAAGAAAGAAAGAAAGAAAGAAAGAAAGAAAGAAAGAAAGAAAGAA
>NW_022631047.1:2589073-2651853 GCF_010015895.1 Lontra canadensis | reverse complement strand
GAAAGAAAGAAAGAAAGAAAGAAAGAAAGAAAGAAAGAAAGAAAGAAAGGTGGAAGGAAGGAAGGAAGGAAGGAAGGAAGGAAGGAAGGAAGGAAAAATGTTGAACCGGAACGTAATCAAGACTTTAACTTCCAGTCTTTGGGAAACACAAGGAGAAGAATAGGTTAAATGCCATCACTCAGAAGCAATGAGACAAATCAGAATGAGGGGTATTCACTGTAACAACTAAATGGTCTGTCAACAAGTCAGTAACATGAGTAAAAAAAGGGAGTAAGAATACTTAGAAGTTAAGGATACTTAAAAAGAACTCAAGACATAACAATAAAATGTGTGTACTTCATTTGTACTCTGAGTCAAATAAACCAATTGTTAAAACAATAAAGGGCTTATGGTAAAATCAAATATGAACTGGGTATTAAATAATATTAAGGAAATATTGCTAATTTTGTTAATCATTGTAGTGGCATAGTGATTATGAAGAAAATGTCCTTATTTTGAAGGATATATAAGTATATTGAAATATTTAGGGGCAAAATTATCAGATTGCCCAGGATTTTCTTTAAAAGTCTCCAGCCAGAAAAAAGAAGCAAATACAGTAATACGTTAATAATTGTTTAAGGTAAATGTATGGAGCTTCGTTATACTAGTTTTCAACCTGTATGTGTTGGAATTTTTTAATAATAAAAAGCTAAAAGATAAAGGTCCTTCAAATAGGATGAAAAACAAAGTGCCTTGCCTTCTGGAGACTACCCATGATACCTATAATTATTTTTACTCTAAGGAATTGAACATTGGTTTTCAGAATCTCTCTGCAAACGTTGGAAGTCTCCATTTTGTGGTAAATATTTTGGTATTCTCTGTTGTTGTTTTTCCCAAATGGGGTATTCTATTTCTTCTGGGACCTTCCTTCCTCCAAGACCCATGCCTACTGTTACCTCCCCCACTAAATGTATTCATTCATTCATTTAAAAATAACTATTGGGTGACCTCAATGTGCTGGATCCTGTACTAGACACAGGAGATATTGTGGAAGCAATAAAAACAATTTCTTAGCTCTCTCTGAAGTGGCACTCTATATGACAGATAAGAAAAGAGGAACTTGCAGCTCACAAAGAAACATAAAACAACGGGGTAACTGGAGGGTACCCTACAACAGAGACCTAACCCACTCTGGAAGGAGACACTTGTACGCTGAGATACTTGTATGAAGGAGACACTTGTACGCTGAGCCAGGGGTCAGGAGACCAAGAGTCTGTCTGACGGAGCTGGGACCTTGACCTTCTGCCCTCAGACTGGAACTTAAACCATCAGCTATCCTAGTTCTCGGGCCTTTGGATTCAGACTGAAAATATACCACTGGCACTCCTGGATCTCCAGCTTATTCCGTGTAGATCTTCTCAGCCGCCATGATCATGTGAGCCAGCCAAGTCCTTACAAGAAGAAGACTTTATTATTATATATAGTAATATATTATGTTTTCTGTTCTGTTCTGTTGCTCTGGAGAACCCTGACTAATACAGAACTAAAAAGGGCTCAGTAGGGCTAGCCACAAAGTGTATGTTTGAATGAGAAAGGTGGAGGGAAAGAGTTGAAGGTAGAGAATTAAATAGGAGTTCATCCAGCGAGCACTTTATCCCAAAGGTAATGAGAAACCAGTGGACGATCTTAAGCATGATCAGATTTGCAATTTAAAAGGAACACATTGGCAGTTGTATGAAGAGTAGACCGAACGGGGCAAGATGGGGGGGCGGGGGTTCGGAGAGACCAGTTAGGAGCTTGTTGCTAATGTCCCAACCCACAGGCTCTCTCCATAGCACTTTTGTCAAGGCATTTTGAAGGTTCTTTATGGTCTTTGTTCCTTCCACGTGAAGCATAGGTATTTATGCAGGTATTTTCTCTCTCCTGGCACAAGCTCCTTAAGGTGGGAACCAAGTCTCCCCCTTATTATCTCACCTGGTCTAATAGTAATAGCCAGCACTTAGCACTCAGGATGTGCTACATACATAATGTCTAATTCTCAAGATAACCGTTCAGGAGAGCTATTATCTCCTATCTACCAATGAGAAAACTGAAATTCAGAAATAGCAGTATTTGCCCAGTCCACAGCAGGAAAACAGTGGATCCCGGATTCCCCACTCCCAATCTCCTGCCCTTTCCACTGTACCGTGCTCTCCCTGGGCAGCACCTTGCCCCTCATATGTGCTTGATAAACATGTGTACAGCTGAGCTGCAAGGTGTCCGAGTCTGCTCCTGTTAAACTACAGATTTTTCTTTTGATGTGTGCTTGCCTACAGATGAGTGAAAAGAGAAGTTACCCAATTTCAGTGTTTTTAATTTCTGGAATACTCTATAGCAGGGGCCCTCTTATTCTCACAGTGAATGCAAAGGGGCTTCTCAAGGTTTTTCTGTATAACAGGGTAAGTACTGAGCTGACTTGACAAGTGATGTTGGAGGAAAAAGAGGAAAAGGATGCTAGAACCAAAGAGTAGAGCCAAGGCCAGACATGAGCCTCAGCCACAGGCTCTGGCACAATTGAAGGTAACATTAAAGGCTGATATCACTCCCCACTTAATCTATAATGTGAGTGAGCCGCAACCCCAGTGGTTTTGAGAAACAGGTATCAGCAGAATTTTGCAGCTTTAATAGAATGGAGCAGCCACTAAAAGTTTCAGGGAAGCCTTCACTTCTTTACCTCAGCAGGTGTACCCTCATCTTGTGGCTGCTCTTTGCAGAAAGACTTTTTATGTGTTTTCACATTAGTGAAATTAACATTTTTGCCTCCCTGGTATAAACTCATGGTAGACAAATGCTTTCGTAGATTGCAAGTAGTCTTTCCAGGTCACAATTCTGTAACAGTATTAGGGAACAAAACTAATTGTCATCTGTATCAGAGGCAATTGTACTCACAGCAAGGTAAATTGGATTTCTAAGCTGTGATTTCCATTGTGTTCCCACTATGGATCATGAAAGGGATTCTGGTGTGCATGGCAGTCAGGCTGCTTACTTATACAGTGAAGTCCAGCTTGATGCTGGATCCATCATCCTTCTCTTCCCAAGGGAGGACAGAAGCACAACAAAAGCATAATTGTAGACCACCATCTAATGGAAGGGGTTAATGAGGAGACACAACTCTACATATCAGTATGAACATTCAAAGACTAGGAGACAATAATCCATTCCCTAAGAGAATTAGACATCACTGTGAATTATCCAATTTCTCAATGTGGAGATTTATGAGTATATGAGGCGCTCTCTCTCTCTCATAGTACTTTTTGGATATATACATACATAAAACTATTTCAGAATGTAAACCACCATCAATAAACATAATTCTATCTCACCTTTTGTAAATTTGGTCTCCACCGTTCTTAGTTTTTAATATATTCGGCAATGTCTCAGGTGGTGTTTTTATAATCTATAAAAAAAAGTGTGCCTAGTGAATTAATAAACTAAAAATATTGTGAAAACCAACATGGAAAGTGTGAATGTTCACAGTGTTGTAATTAAAAGGCAAAGTCCAGGCAGTAAAGCTTAAGACCATGGACTCTCATGCCAGTCCTCCTGGGATCAAATTGTGCCTCACCACTATCTTTATCTGGACAGATGACTTACCTTTACTGTGCTTCAATCTTCTCACCTGGAAATGGAGATCACAATAGGATACATTCCATTGCAGATTGTCATGATGGTTAGAGTCAACAACAGACTTAGAAAATTCCTGGCACACAATAAACACCAATGGCATCATATATTATTATTATTTTTTTAATATTTTATTTATTTATTTGACAGAGATCACAAGTAGACAGACAGGCAGACAGAGAGAGAGGAGGAAGCAGAGACCCCCAGTGCAGGGTTGGATCCCAGGACCCTGGGATCATGACCTGAGCCAAAGGCAGAGGCTTTAACCCACTGAGCCACCCAGGCACCTCTATTATTATTATTATTATTATTATTAATTATTATTACTATTACTATTTGGAAGCATCTTTTTTTTAAACAAATAAGTGGTGACCTAATCATAGGTCTATCTTCTATCAGATTTCCTTAGAATTTCTAACCAACAGGATTGTATTGCTCCACTTACATTATTAAGTATCTCTGAAAGTAAGAAAGCTGCATTCCAGGGCACCCGGATGGCTCAGTCAGTTTAAGCAACTGACTCTTGACTTTGGCTCAGGTCATCATCTCAGGGTCATGAGATCGAGCCCCACATCAGGCTCCCTCTGAGCATGATGCCTGCTTTAGATTCTCTCTCTCCCTCTCTCTTGGACCCTCTTCCCCCTCACTCACACTCTCTCTCTCTCTCTAAAAAAAAAAAAAAAGGGGGGGAAAGGAAAGGAAAGGGAAGGAAGGAAGGAAGCTAACTGCATCCTTTTTTAAAAGAACTCACACATACACATTCTATAGTTCAAAGAGTGAGTTTTCCCCACAGTTATTTTTTATTGGTGGAATTTTTCTTCATTTACAGTAAATCTAGAATGTTTATTTGGTACCTGGGCCTTGTTCCTTTGTGTACAGTCAAATTCTTATTGGATCTTGGAAAATATCACCACCTGCCACATTCCCAATGTGAGGACATGAGAAAAAATTCTTTTGTTTTTGGCATGAGTCATTTATGTATATTGGAAATTATACTTACGAGTTATTTGTTAAATGCTAAATGGAAAAGAGACACCAAACCTAGCCTGTTTCAGAAAGAGGTAAAATTTTAAAAAGAATGAAAAAAGTACCATTTTCCTAGTTCAGCTGGATTAAGGAACATCCCTAATTACACAAAATGTGGTTTTCATAAGCAACAAGTCAAAGAAACCATATCCATATTTTGTGTCAATCCAAAACTACCAAATGAGTTTTCCTGAAATGCAAATTTTTCTAACTAAATTGATTTTCTTGGGTCCAAAGAGCATTATTAATCCAGGTAGCATCTAGCAAATATAGAATGTGCAATAAGTACTTACTGACCTAAATAAATTTTAATAAGCACATAACACAACTCCAGACTTATGGGAGGCACTCAAGTATTTTTTGAATGAATGAACCAGAGGAAGGTAGATGGAAAATGGTTCCAGGCAATCTGTCTTCCAGGTTGTAATCAAGATTAAGAAAGGGCCACCTGGATGGTATAGTCAAGCGTCCAACTCTTGGTTTCAGCTCAGGTCGTGATCTCAGCATTGTGAGACTGAGCCCTACATTGGTCCCCATCTCAGCACAGACTCTGCTCCCTCTCCCTCTGGACCTCCCCTCCCCCTGCCCCACTCTTTCTCTTTTTCTCTCTCCAAAATAAATAAATCTTTAAAAAAAAAAAATAAGAAAGAAATAAAATAGGAGTACCTGGGTGGCTCAGCCGGTTAAGTGTCCAACTCTTGATCTCAGCTCAGGTCTTGATCTTGGGGTCATGAGTTCAAACTCTGTGTTGGACTCCACACTGGGCATGGAGCCTACTTTAAAAAAAAGAAAGAAAAGAAAGACAGAAATCTATATGGAGTGCAAAATGGATACCATCCCGAAGTAATACCCATGCATACATATCTAATATACACATTCACTACACAACCTGAAGCAATCTCAATAATTGTCATTCAAATGTTACAGCAACTTTATAGGAGAAAGATCAATGACTTATATAGATAACAATGCTATTAAGCAAATTGCCTTGGATCTAATCCACCATTTATAATATCCTTAAACATACTGGAGGCAGAAATTTTCCCCAATATGTGGTTGTGTAAAATTTATGTATTTTGGGGGCACCTGTGTGGCTCAGTGGGTTAAAGTCTCTGCCTTCAGGGGCACCTGGGTGGCTCAGTGGGTTAAAGCCACTGCCTTTGGCTCAGGTCATGATCCCAGGGTCCTGGGATCGAGCCCCACATCAAGCTCTCTGCTCAGCAGGGAGCATGCTTCCGCCTCTCTCTCTGCCTGCCTCTCTGCCTACTTGTGATCTCTCTCTGTCTGTCAAACAAATAAATAAAATATTTTTTTAATTTATGTAGTTTTGGCTTTTAAATCTAAAAAACAGAAAGTTTCCAAAATATCTACTGAGATCCAAACTCCCTGTATCTCCACTCACCAAATTTAAAGCGAGGGTATCCTTGTGTCAGCAACATTTCTAATCACTGGCCTGAGAGTTGAGCTCTGCCCTTCCACTAACTTTATTATTCCTAAGATATTTCAAGACATTTGAAATCGCCTCAAAATATCTTCTTCTCAGGCCCTGTCCAGTCCAACCATGATGGCAGACAAGTTCCAGATTAGTTATATCAAAGATGGACATGAAGGGGGAATTACCTCTTTCTACCCAGACTACTGTATCGATCCTAAGGAAGATGATAAGTATAAAGGAGTAATCTATATTATGAGCAAGGGTGCTCTTTTCCATCACAGAAATATGCATGAAATTTCCCCCAGAATTGTTTCATATACTATCATTTCTAAACACTGATTTCTATTCATAAATAAGCTTCACTGGAAATTTTTCATTTAAGATAATATATTTAGATATTAAAAATGGCCCAAAGAGAAGCCTTATACACATTCTGCAATAGCCCCAAGTAAGGTCAGTTCCACTGAGGCATATTGTAAAATAAAATAAAACAAGACATTTAAAAGTCATTAAAAAATGTTAATAATTCAGAGAAGATCATATGTACCTTCTCAGAGGGAGTATAGATGTTATGCCGAGATTTGTCAAGTTGTCGAGGAAAATAAATCAAGCCCAAAAGAAAGAAATTCTTGTCTCCTAAGGCTGACCGAAGTAAGGGTAACTAACCCTGCTTACCTCTGCCAAAAATGTTTTCCCCACATCAATTAGCAATTCTGGGTTGAATATTAAAGATGCACTTACAGGCTCAAGAAAATAAAGAATTTGTTAAAGCCAAAAAATCAAGAAAAAGAGAAAACATGGGGAAGCATAGCCCCAAAACTGACATTTACTCCAAGGGCATTTGCCAAACCCCAGAGTCCCTGAACTTCATTGTCTGGCCTTAAAGTCATATGGGACCATCTCGAGTGAGATGTCTAGCAGGAGACCCCTCCCTCCTTAAAGCTGGAACCACAAAAGGCTAATAGTCACTGTCAGGCTGCATTAGAAATCAGACAGTCCCAGCCCAAGGAAGCAGCAATAAAATTCTTCAAAGTTATCCCTAGAGGGAGGGGGACAAAATCTTCCTTGAGAATTCTTAACATAAGCTTATTCTCTCAAAAGGATGCAGCCCAAATATATGATAACTTGGTGGGCTGAGAAAACTTAAATAGATACTTTAAGATAAAATGGTCCCCATTTTATCCTAAAATGTTGGTAGTGCCCCAGACACCTAGCAGAATCAAACGCAAATCCTCTCTGAAAGAGCCCACCTTCAGCATGGGCCTCAAAAACCCCCAGGAAGAGAATACTAAGAAATATGAATTTATAGTTGAAAATCCCAAACCACAGAAGGACGTAAGGCACGATGAATGAGAGCCAATAGAAAGGGCAGACCATATAAGCTAACCTATAAACTTCAAATATTGGAATAAACATCCAAGTGTTTACTTTGTTTAAGAAATAAAGGGGTGATTGAACACATGACTAAGGAAAAGGACTTTGAAAAAAATTTTAAATAAAACCTTTAGAAATGAAAAAATAATAATTGAATTTCAAATGCAATGAACTAATTTACTGTATAATTAGACCCACTGAAAAGAGAATTCATGCAATGGACTATAATGTTGAAAAAATGAGCCAGAATGTGGAAAAGATAGACAAGGAGATGGAAATACAAAACAAAGGTTAAATTAAAAAAAGCAAAAATGTTAAAGTGAGGACAGGAGACTTAAGTCAGTGAAGTAAGTAAGGCAAGAAAAAGAAATAACATGAATATGTACTGGAAAGGAAGAAACAAAACTTTATTAACCTATGATATATTGATATAGAAACCTCTCCAAATATATACTGATAGGTTTTTTAAATTAATAATAAATCTTAACTTGGGACCTGAATGTAAAATCAACTGCCTTTCTAAACCAACAGCCAAGAGTTAAAAAGTGTACTTTTTTAAATGATACCACTTAAGGCATTTTTTAAAATGTGAAGAACCTAAGAATAAATATAGGAAAAGATCTTCATGAGAAAAAAAAATCATAACTTTATTATTAGACATTAACTATAAAGACATATATCATGTTAATATTTAACAAGATTCATTATTATAAAGATGTCAGTTCTTCCCAACTTAATGTATAGATTCAAGTCAATTTCAATTAAAAAAAAAAAAAAAAACTCCACACAAAGTCTTACGAGTCTTGACAAGCTAATTCTAAAATATATATGGGAGAGAAAGGAGCCAATAAAGGCTAACATGTGCCTAGAGAAGAAGAACTAGGAGGAAGAAGTTGTTTTATAAGACATATATAAAGTTATATTAACTAATATATTATGACATTTGCATTGAAATAGACAACTACACCCCTAGAACAGAAGCGCCCAGAAATAGCCCATATATTTGGAACGTGATTTAGGACAGACTTGCCTTACAGAGCAGTGGAGAAAGCTGTGCTTCCAATGGGTTATGCTGGACAATTATCCATATCTTACCCATATCCATAAATTATCCATATTAAAAAGGTGGTGAGGAATCTTACTGTACACATATAATTCAATTCTATACAGTTTAAAAACTTACATGTTAAAAGGCAAAACCATAAAAAGTTTAGGTGACAATCTAGAAGACTTAGGGTAGGGACAGATTTCTTAAGCAAAGCATACACACACACACACACACACACACACGTGCACACTCACATGTGAGCCTCGCATATCTAACCATAAAGTAAAAGATGAATAAATTTGGCTACATTAAAATTAAGAACTTCTGTTCACCAGAAAACACTATTAAAGTAGTGGAAGTGCAAGGCACAGAATAGGAAACTGACAGTGACAAAATGCTCATATCCAGACCATTGAAAAGAATTATTGCAAAGAATAAGAAAAATAACCTAATAGAAAAATGGGCAAAGATGTGAACAGGGATTCCATGAACAAAAAAGTATGAATGTTCACTAAGCAGATACAACTTTCCTTAGTAATTAAGAAAACGTACATTAAAACCATAATATGATATGACTCCATTCATGCCAGGTTTGCAAAAGTTTAAAAATCACATTATCAGGACACCTGAGTGGCTCAGTCAGTTAAGCATCCACCTTCAGCTCAGGTCACCATCTCAGGGTCCTGGGACTGAGCCCTGCCTCTAGCCTCTAGCTGCTGGCTCAGCAGGGAGTCTGCTTGTCCCTCTCCTTCTGCACTATTCCCCCTCACCCTGTCCCCCCACCCCACTCATGCTCTCACACTCTCTCTCTTTAATAAATAAATAAAATCTTTAGGAAAAAAATCACATTATCAAGTGTTGGCAAGGATGTGGAATAACAGAAACATTTACATCTACTGGTAGGATTGTAAATTGGTAAAAATCACTTTGGTGTTATCTAGGGAGGCTGAAGGTATACATTAACTCCATTCCTAGACAAACTAGAGAAACCCATGCTCATGAGAAACAAGTAACATGAGGCAGAACATCCAGAGCACTACCATTTGCCCAGTGGGGGAGAACTACAATCAACTCAAATGTCCATCAACAGGTAAAAGGATAAGTAAATTACACTATATTACAGAATGGAGTTATTTGCCACCGTGAATATAGCCACATGCAACAAAGTTGAATGAATCTTAGAAACATGTTGAATGAAAGAAGTCACTAAAGAATACTTATATTTATTCCATTTACACAAAGTTCAAAAACATGTAAACTAAATAATATATTATTTGTGGACACAAATGTATATAGTAAAACTATAAAGAAAAACAAGGAAATAAATTCTAGATTCAGGATTGTGGTTATCCTTCATTTTTTTAAAAAGATTTTATTTATTTATTTGACAGAGAGAGAGATCACAAGTAGGCAGAGAGGCAGGCAGAGAGAGGGGGGAAGCAGGCTCCCCACTGAGCAGAGACCCTGATGTGGGGCTTGATCCCAGGACCCTGAGATCATGACCTGAGCTGAAGGCAGAGGCTTAACCCACTGAGCCACCCAGGCACCCTCCAAGTTATCCTCCAAGTGGAAAGAAGAGGGCACACAGGGACTTTAAAAGTAATGAGAAAATACAGGTTCTTTCACTGGGTTCTGAATTCCCAGGAATCTATTGTGCTGTCATTCTTTGGAGTTTAAACATATTTCATATAAACTTTCTTGTATTTCTGTAATATTTAATTCACAAAGAAAAGACAAATGACAAAAAAAGTATTTATCACACACGTAGAACAAAAGATTAAAAGTACACAAAAAAATGATCTCCCAGCAATTACTAAGAGAAAAAGAAACACAATAGAAAATGAGCAAAGAATATGAACATGCAGATCACACATAAAGAAATACAAATGGCCAATAAATACATGAGGAGCCATTCAACTTCACTAACCATAATAATGCAAATGAAATAGAACTATACTTCATCCATCAGATTGAAACCATTTTTTCAATGTGATAATATCAGGATTAGTAAGGGAATAGAGAATGAACTCACAGTCTTGTGGAGAGAGATTTGAGGTTATCTGTCAAAATTTTAAATGTAAATATCTTTCCGCCCAACAATTCCATATCTAGCAATCTACCTGATCGAAATGCACATACATTTGGCCAAGTGGTATATAAAATGTTCATTGTAGCATTATCTGTAAGAATGGAAAATCGGAAGCAATCTCAATGCCCGTCAATAAAGAAATAGCTAAATTAGAACACAACTGCATTTTATCATTTTGAAATGTTTTCAACTACAGTAGTAAATAAATAGGGGCTCACTTCGATCACATAACAAAAATCTAGATAAAACCAGTGCACATGTTGGTTCAGCTGCTTTACATGGTCACCAAGGACCCAGGGTCTTTTCATCCCTCTGCTCTGCCATCCTTTTGAATTGTTTTGCAAAATGCATTCTCTTCCACTCATCCTCGCAATTCAATCTGCTTGAAATGCAATTATTCTTCACTTTAAAAACCATGTGTAAAAATCAAAGATGTTACAAAACCCAAATACAAAGATCATTAAAAAAAGTAGATTATATCTTAAATTCAAAATTGTTTTTACATAAAGTATTTTAAGCACTCTCGTTAATGGAAGAAAGATTTCTGAATGAACCAAATAAGAAAGGGCAAGGCACTTGTTTCTCTTATAAAAGTTTTTATATTCATTCTTATGGAAACTTCGTTTTATAAAAAGAAATTTATAAACTTGAAACTATAAAATACTTTTCAATTCCATTTATTAAGAACTAAACTAAGAATGAAACTGAGGAACTGAGTTAAAAAAAAAAAAAGAGTAAGTTGCACTTCTTCCCTACAAAGAGCTTATAATTTGGTAAGAGGTACAGAAACAAAACTAGATGACTTCAATCAAATGAGCAACCAGCTTTAAAAGCATGAAAATGTAATGAGACAAAGAAAATTTATTTCCCAGAATTCCTCTCAGGGAAAATATTACACAAGACTGGAGAAAATACTTGGCTGAGCTCTTCCGGGGAGAGTGAGGCGGATGGGAAGGGAGGCCATGAGCACCAAGAGAGGCTACTTGGGTAGCAACCAGTGGTTGCTAACCGCCCCTTAACCCACACTGTGGATTTGCTCAGTGGTGTGTGCAATGCAGACGTGTTGCCCCTGGGGGTCCAGCCTTCCCTCCAAACAAGTGTGGACAAAGCATAAGGAGAAATGGATGTTGTGGCTTAGGTTTTGGAAACCATCAGAAGCACTTTTCTCTTAGTCATTGCTGCAAGGGAACAGTGAATAGTCTCATGTTTATGATGCCTGAGACTCACTGAAGTCTGTTTTGTAGACAAAAACGCCTTTTTAAAGCATTAAGTTAAATCACTGAACTTCCACTAGACTGTCTCATGCCTGAGGGGCTGGCACTTGCCTGCTGGGCTCCAGACCTGAGTCTATCCTCTCCGGAGTTCATCTTATCTTCCCCCAGCAAGCTGCCTTCCTAATCTTAGCAAGTGAAACACCATCAACCACTTTACCACTCCAGGAAACCGGTCTTCAAGCCCTCCAGCCTCCCCCTACAGGGAGTCACTGACTGTCCTACCCACAGAGCATCTCCCAAATGAAACCCTGTAAACTCCATGTCCTTGTCACTGCCTTAAGTCCCATCCTCACCCTGCCTGACCACAGAATCGCTCGGTGCCCTATCTCTGTTTCAGCCTCATCAGCCCCTAGCTGTCTTTCTACTGTTGCCAAATGATGTTTCCAAAATGGTCATTTGATTATGTTCAATTAAAATTCCTCAGGGATGTAGCCCACCAACACAGAATCCAAATTTTCCTAATGCAGTGTGCAAAGTGTGCCTTCTCTGTCTCATCCCCCATCACTCCCCATACAAATCCTATCGTGGTCACATTAAATGACTCATGGATGCCACAAGTTCCTTCTCTGGGCCAGATTCTGTGGTAGCACCAGAGACACAACAGTGAACAGGAGATCATGGCCTCAGCCTTCAGGCAACTCCTAGCGTCCTTGCAGGTGCTTGAAGGTAGCCCGCGTTGTCCAGTCTCTGTACATGCTCCAAGTCCTGGTTTGTCAGAGGTGTGACATTGCTGATCCAGCCAATGACTAGCTGCATGACCTTGAGGAAATTCCTTCACCTCCCTCGGCCTCATTCCTTCATCTATAACATGAGAGGGTAGCTCAAATGACTTTCAAAATTTCTCCAGGCCTTTGCAAGTTATAAATAATTTCAACTTTCAAAGTTAGATAAGAGAGAGTCCTCAGACATGTCCCAAAAAGTAGTGGTGTTTAAACGACTAGAAGCAGCACTTTTAAGGTGCTGAAATCGCCAAGTTTTCTTCTGTCATCACAAAAGAAAGGATCCATATTCCAAGCAAGATATGCCCTCCACCAACTCTTAAGCTCAGACACCCTGCCGGAGTGTACCTTTATTTCACGAAAGTACTTTGTAAATTAGAAAGCACTAAAAACACTTCTGTCATCCTGTTAACTGTGAGATATGCTATTTTTCCATGAAGGCGTTATATAAATGCAGTCCCTGAATTTCAAGGGAAAGAAAGGTGACCTCACCTCTAAAAGGCTGCTTCTCTCACATCTAACAACAACAACAAGAAAAAGCAGGCCTTTGGCATTTTTTTCCTGGACACCCAGAATCCAAATTTATACCATTGAATTACAAATAAATCTCCCGGAACAGGATCAGACAGTGCCAATGCTATCTTCAGCCCAAAACAAAGCTAGCTTTGATGTATTTTTAACCTAGGTTCATAAATTAACTTTCAGAGAAAAATCTTTATTTTGAGGTAGAACAAAATTATGAAACTCACGTATGATTAACCAAATCACGAACAGTATTTTTAAAAGAAAAATGTTCTTACCAGAGCACGTTCAAAGTACTTTATTATTGTTCTGATGTCATCGTCCTGGTTTTGGAATTGAACTAGGGTTGTATAGAACGTTATTTATACATCTGGGGGATGTGGGATGATGGGTATGTGTGACTCTCTGTACTATTTTTACAACTTCGAATGAGTTTATAATTATTTTGAAATAAAAGTCAGGGTTCACCTCGATAAATTAATGAATCTAGCCAGTGGTCCCCAACGTGCTACCATCACAAAAAGAGAAACAACTCGATACTATGCACCTCCTGATGGAAACAGCTCCATCCGTGAAGGAGTCTTGGCAAAAGGCAGAGGTGAATGTGGTCAAACCTCCATTCATCAGCTAACTTACAGGAAATGCACCGGGCAGAGGAGCCCGTTAAGAGACATCACAGGGGTGTAATCAGAAAGATCCAGACCATGGGAAACTATAGAACAAATAATCTCATTTCTTCAACAAATAAATTGTGAAGGAAGACACAGAGATGGAAAGAGGCCCAGAGGGCTGTGTGAGGATCTCTAGATAGAAAGGGGCTTAAATGCATACCAACAAATCTCAGTGTAGACCTTATTTAGATCCTCATTGGAACAAACCATGAGACAAACCAAAAAATCCTGTAGCACTTAAGAGTTCTTTGAAAAGGTTAACACTCACTGGATACCTTGTATAAAAGAGTTATTTACTTTAAATAAATAAGTAACTAATTCAAAGTCCAGATAGAGAGAGAGAGATAAAGAATTCTTGTCTTGGATTATGTTAATGGCATTTCCTCAAATGTTTATGTGTTTCTGTACGGAGGATACAGTCCCCAGTTGCTCTACTTAGACACAATAATGAACTAATAAGGCACAAGGGCACCAGGTCACCAGGAGGAAAAGAAAATAAAGAAGGTTAAGAATTAGATACTGATTTAAATTTGTCCTTCTCAAGGAAGAGTATGTGTCTCTTCACTTGAAATATGAAACGTGCCCGGCAAAGCTAAGTGCTAAACTGGTTTCTTTCATAAGGTCAGGGTAGGGGGAAGGTTCCAGATGCAGAAGTGAAGAATGTCCCACTAGAAAACACTCCTCTCCATTAGCCTGATATATGGCTGAGGAGAAACTTTGGTTACTTCTCTGGCTCTTAAGTGTTCATTGTCGGGACAAATCACCCTCCCACCTAAGTCTCCTCCGGTCCTTCTCAGCAAAAAGGTGAGTGTTTGTTAAGAAGTGTTGACTAAATTTTAGTTTTAGAGGTCTTGACGTTTTATGTGTGCTTTCCCTTTGCTGAAGAACTTTTCAGCAGAACTTCCTTGACATCTACCTCTTTCAGAAATTCCATATTACCTTCAGTGCCCTTCGGGCATTGCAGGGTAGAGTTCGAAGTTTGATAAACCTACTTCTCAGGAAAGAGCTGAGATTTTATAAACATACCACCCTTTCCCAAGGGTATACTAAATTGGGGAGATTGCCTTAATCCTTCCATTTAAGGGAGCTGTTCAGCTATAATAAAAAACTGAAGCTCCCTTGGGATGCCAGCAAGAGAGAGAAAAAAGAACTTGGCTCCTATGGCTGGTTTTTTTACATCTCTGAGGAAAAGCTATATATATATGGGATCATATGGAGTTTGCATATAAACCCGGATATCAGTCTCTGCTACCCACCTCCCTCCAGTATATTTTTTCTTTTGTCAGCTCCTGTGTGGAATTTAAGCTGCAGCTGTTCTTTACACCCAGGAGTAACTTCCATCCCCTGCCAGCCAAAGCCTGGAATCCCTGGACCATGACCTCTCCCGCTGCCTCAACACAGCATCACAAGGTTGATGAATGGGGCGGCCACATTTCCTTTTGCTGCCCACCCTTTATGCCCCCACATCAGCCCCTTAACCTGATTCAATGAGTCAATTACATTTTCTGAAAGGATTTTTGGCAACAATGCAGACAATCAGCAATTACATATTAAATCTGCCGCTCTTAAAATAACCTTAGCAGCTCCACTTAAATTTTCATTCATTCAAGAAATATGTAACGCTCATCTACCATATCCCAGATACTCTACTATCTTGGGGGTTGTATTGGTCAAGATAAAACCACAGATAACAGAAACCGTATCAGCAGTTTAAGCAGAGAGTGATTTAAAGCAGAATTTAGATGCTCTATATAAAAACAAACGTTGGAAAGTCAGGAGGAGAAACTTCCATGCTGAGCCAGGCAGCAATGAAAGTTTGCTGCTCAGATCTCTTTGTGAGAAAGAACCAGCTCGGAAAGTCTTGTTAGCCAACGTCCTCCAGGGGCCACTTTCAAGGTCCACAGACAAGGCCACACATCCCACAGTCTCCTCCCAGCCTCTGACTAAGCTCAGCAGGTGTTCTAGATCATGCTATTCCCACCCAGTGCTGGGTACCTCTGATGAGCAGTCTTTGCTCCAGGCCGCCCCATCAGCCTGGCCAAGACTTCCTCAAAGCTATGCTGTAGTCTAAAATTTTTCCTACCCTTTCCTCTCTCCTTCCATCTAGATCTCAGAACGTCACCATGGTCTGAAGCTCTCCCTGCCCACTCCTACGGCCTCACTCTTGCTTCTTCACAAGCGTTTCCCGCAATCAATCTCTTGCACATCTAATTCCATCTGACTCCTGCTTCCCAGCCAACCTGAATTAATGCACTAAGCCTCCAGGAACAAGGACCAGAACAACACAACCAAACTGGTCCACCAAAGGAGCCACAGCTGCCACAATCAGGAAATAGAGAATTGTGTAGCCACCATTTCAATGGCTGGATTCAAGAAACATAGTACCTCTGATGCTGTCTGGCCACCACATCCTGCTTCTCCATGCCCTCAAAGTTTGGGAAAAGATACAGAGGTCTCTACCTTTGCTGCCATGAAGGAAGGCAGTGGGGGAGCCCATAGGACCATGCTTTCTAAGAAAAAGTAACAGAAATGGCAGAAATGTGGCCTCTTCCTCATTGTGTTCATATTGGGCATCTCAGGTCACATGGAACTCTGTGGCCTCTGGTCAATGTTCAGTATCTGTTATGGTCCTCTAGCTGCTAGGAAGTGTTTCTCTAAGGGAATGATTATCTGGAGAGGATGGCAGAGCTCTGCTCAAAAGCCTAAGGGTCTGCACTAGTACTTATCTATGGGGCCTACCACAGACACTCTCAGAACCTCTGAATGAGTTGGGTCATATGTTTGTCTTCTTATTATTGATTTTAGGATATCTGTGTGCATTCCAGAAATTAAGCCTCTGTCAATTATATAAAATTGAAATTATCTTCTTTCATATTGTAGCTTATTTTTTCATGGTAATTTCTGTGCCTTTTGATGAACAGAAGTTATTTTTAGTGTAGTTGAACTTACTGGTCTTTTCTGTTATGATACATGCTCTTCCTATCTTGTCTTAAAAGCCTTCCAACCCTGAGGGCATAAAGATATTCTCCAATATTTTCTTCTAAAAGTTTTAAATTTTCACCTTAAGTATGTAAGTTCTCGATCCTTCTAGAATTGATTTTCGTGTGCGATATGAGTAGTAACCCACATTTTTCTCTTAAAGAGAGCCAATTTTCCTAGAACTTTCTATTGAATATTCCATCCTCCACCACTGTTCTGAAATACATCATTTCTATTATATCCTTCAATATGTACATGGGTCTGTTTCTGGAATCTCTTTTCTGTTGTATTGACCTATTTGTCTGCCCATGCACCAATGCCATAGCATCTGAATACTATATGGTGTACAGTAAGTTTTATAGTAGGGTCAATTCACCATCCCATTGTTCAGGTATGTGTTGACTATTCTTGGCTCTTTGATTCTCAGTTTAAGTTTTATAGTAAATTTTTCAAGGTTCACAAAAGCTTTTTTTAGGTTTTTTTTACTGCAGTTGTATTGAATCTGTTGATCAGTTTAGGAACAAGTTACATCTTAATGATATTGAGTCTTTCTGTTCCTGAAAATGATATGACTTTGGGTGTCTGGGTTGCTCAGCTGGTTTTTGCATCAGCTCAGGTCATGATCCCAAGGTTCTGGGATCAAGCCTTGTGTGGAGCTCCCTGCTCAGGAAAGAATCTGCTTCTCTGTCTCCCTCTGCCCCTACCTGCCCCATGCTCACTCTCTCTTTCCCTCTCAAATAAATAAATAAACTCTTAAAGAAAGAAAGAAAGAAAGAAAGAAAGAAAGAAAGAAAGAAAGAAAGAAAGAAAGAAAGAAGTGATATGACTTCATTTTTATGTCTTTAATAAGGTTTTATGATTTTATGACCACAAATGTCCCACATACCTTTAGTGAGATTTATATCTAGGTACCTTTTACTTTGTTAACTTTTGTTATTATAAATGTTAGATGCTAAAATTGTTTTTTAACTGTTGGCTGTTGATGACCAGATATGCATTTGATTTTTGTATAATTTTATATCCCACGACTTTGTGATTCTATTATTAAATCTAACGATTGGTCTATAGATTCATGGGCATTAAACAATCATATAATTTGAAAGTAAATACAATCATCCTATATCCTTTCAAGTTTTTGTATTTCTCATTTCTTTTTCTTGGCCTGTTACACCAGATAAGATATTGAGTACATTGAACGGAAGTGGTGATGGCATACCCTCTTTTCTTCTATACAGAATACTTTTATTAATTCCTCATTCAACGTTGTGCTCTTGATCACCTCTTGTCTCAGCTCAGACCCACTCCTTCATATTCTGCTCTGTGATGCCAATGTGGGGCATTTCCCAGACAGCAGCTTCTTTTTTTTTTTTTTTTAATTTCTTTTCAGTGTTCCAGAATTCATTATTCATGCAGCACACCCAGTGCTCCATGCAATACGTGCCCACCATAATACCCACCACCAGACTCACCCAGCCTCCCGCCGCCCCCTCCAAAACCCTCAGATTGATTTTCAGAGTCCACAGTCTCTCATGGTTCATCTCCTCTTCCAATTTCCCCCAACTCCCTTTTTTCCTCTCCATCTCCCCATGTACTCCATGTTATTTCTTATGCTCCACAAATAAGCGAAACCATAAGATAATTAACTCTCTCTCTGCTTAACGTATTTCACTCAGCATAATCTCTTCCAGTCCCGTCCATGTTGATACAAAAGTTGGGTATTCATCCTTTCTGAAGGAGGCATAATACTCCATATTATATATGGACCACATCTTCCTTATCCATTCATCTGTTGAAGGGCATCTTAGTTCTTTCCACAGTTTGGCGACAGTGACCACTGCTGCTATGAACATTGGGGTACAGATGGCCTTTCTTTTTACTACATCTGTATCTTGGGGTAAATACCCAGTAGTGCATTCGCAAGGTCATAGGAAAGCTCTATTTTTAATTTCTTAAGGGATCTCCACCCTGTTTTCCAAAGTGGCTGCACCAACTTTCATTCCCACCAACAGTGGAAGAGGGTTCCTCTTTCTCCACATCCTCTCCAACACACATTGCTTCCTGTCTTGTTAATTTTGGCCATTCTAACCAGTGTAAGGTGGTATCTCAATGTGGTTTTGATTAGAATTTCCCTGATGGCTAGTGGTGATGAACATTTTTTCATGTGTCTGTTAGCCATTTGTATTTCTTCTTTGGAGAAGTGTCTGTTCATGTCTTCTGCTCATTTTTTGATGTGATTATCTGTTTTGTGTGTGTCAAGTTTGAGGAGTTCTTTATAGATCTTGGATATCAGCCCTTTGTCTGTGGTGTCATTTGCGAATATCTTCTCCCATTCTGTGGGTTGCCTCTTTGTTTTGTTGACTGTTTCCTTTGCTGTGCAGAAGCTTTTGATCTTGATGAAGTCCCAAAAGTTTATTTTCACTTTTATTGCCTTTGCCTTTGGAGACCTATCTTGAAAGAAGTTGCTGTGGCCAGTCTCGAAGAGGTTACTGCCTATGTTCTCTAGGATTCTGATGGATTCCTGCCTCACATTGAGGTCTTTTATCCATTTCGAGTTTATCTTTGTGTACGGTGTAAGAGAATGGTCAAGTTTTATTCTTCTACACATAGCTGTCCAATTTTCCCAGCACCGTTTATTGAAGAGACAGTCTTTTTTCCACTGTATATTTTTTCCTGCTTTGTTGAAGATTATTTGACCACAGAGTTGGGGGTCCATATCTGGGCTCTCTACTGTGTTCCACTGGTCTATGTGTCTGTTTTTGTGCCAGTACCATGCTTTCTTGGTGATCACAGCTTTGTGATACAGTTTGAAATCAGGCAACATGATGCTCCCAGTTTTGTTTTTCTTTCTCAACATATCCTTAGCAATTCGGGGACTTTTCTGGTTCCATACCAATTTTAGGATTGTTTGCTCCAGCTCTTTGAAAAATGTCGGTGGAATTTTGATCGGGATGGCATTGAAACTATAGTTTGCTCTAGGCAGTATAGACATTGTAACAATGTTTATTCTTCTGATCCATGAGCATGGAATGCTCTTCCATCTTTTTGTGTCTTCTTCAATTTCTTTCATGAGTGTTCTCTAGTTCCTTGAGTACAGATCATTTACCTCTTTGGTTAGGTTTATTCCAAGGTATCTTATGTTCTTGGTACTATAGTAAATGGAGTCAATTCTCTAATATCCCTTTCTACAGTTTCATTGTTAGTGTATAAGAAAGCAACTGATTTCTGTATATTGATTCTGTATCCTGCCACATTACTGAATGGTTGTGTGAGCTCTAGTAGTTTGGGGGTGGAGTCTTTTGGGTTTTCCATATAAAGTATCATGTCATCTGCGAAGAGAGAGAGTTTGACTTCTTCTTTGCCACTTTGAATACCTTTTACTTCTCTTTGTTGTCTGATTGCTGTTGCTAGGACTTCTAATACTATGTTGAACAAGAGTGGTGAGACTGGGCATCCTTGTCGTCTTCCTGATCTCAAAGGGAAGGCTGTCAGCTTTTCCCCATTGAGGATGATATTCACTGTGGGTTTTTCATAGATAGATTTAATGAAGTTGAGGAATGTTCCCTCTATCCCTACACTTTGAAGAGTTTTAATCAGGAACGGATGCTGTATCTTGTCAAATGCTTTTATTGCATCAATTGAGAGGACCGTGTGGTTCTTCTCTCTTCTCTTATTGATTTGTTCTATCACATTGATTGATTTGCAAATGTTGAACCACCCTTGCAACCCAGGAATAAATCCCACCTGGTCATGGTGGATAATCTTTTTAATGTACTGTTGGATCCTATTAGCTAGGATCTTGTTGAGAATCTTAGCATCCATATTCATCAGGGATATTGATATGAAATTTGCCTTTTTGTGGGGTCTTTGCCTGGTTTGGGGATCAGGGTAATGCTGGCTTCATAGAAAGAGTCTGGAAGTTTTCCTTCTGCTTCAATTTTTTGAAACAACTTCAGGAGACTAGGTGTTATTTCTTCTTTGAATGTTTGGTAGAATTCCCCAGGGAATCAATCAGGTCCTGGGCTCTTGTTTTTTGAGAGGTTTTTGATCACTGCTTCAATCTCGTTACTAGATATTGGTCTATTCAGGTTGTCAGTTTCTTCCTGATTCAGTTTTGGAAGTTTATAGTTTTCCAGGAATGCATCCATTTCATCTAGGTTGTTTAACTTAGTGGCATATAATTGTTGATAATACTTTCTGATGATTGTTTCTATTTCCTTGGTGTTAGTCGTGATCTCTCCCTTTTCATTCATAATTTTATTAATTTGGGTCTTCTTTCTTTTCTTTTGGATTAGTTTGGCCAGTGGTTTATCAATCTTATTGATTCTTTCAAAAACCCAGCTCTAGTTTTGTTGATGTGTTCTACTTTATCTCTAGTTTCTATCTCATTGATCTCTGTTCTAATCTTGATTATTTCCCTTCTTGTGTGTGGAGTTGGCTTAATTTCTTGTTGATTACCTAGTTCCTTAAGGTGTAAAGAGAGCTGGTGTATTCTGTATTTTTCAATTTTTTTGAGTGAGGCTTAGATGGCTATGTATTTCCCCCTCATAACTGCCTTTGCTGTATCCCATAGATTTTGGACAGAAGAGTGTTCATTATAATTGGTTTCCATGAATTGTTTAAGTTCTTCTTTGATTTCCTGGATGATCCAAGCATTTTAAGCAAAGTGGTCTTTAGCTGCCAGGTGTTTGAATTCCTTCCAAAGTTTTTCTTGCGGTTGAGCTCCAGTTTCAAAGCCCTGTGATCTGAGAATATGCAAGGAATAATCTCAGTCTTTTGGTATCAGTTGAGCTCTGATTTGTGACCCAGTATGTGCCAGAGAGCAGCTTCTTGTTAGATTTCACCAGCAAGAGGTACTCATGGGAGTTTGTAAGGCAAGCAGAGAGAAGCAACTCCTTGTATTCTAGGTCTTGCTGACATTCCCCTTACAGCAGCAAACAGCTTCAGATCCTTGGATTTGTTGACACTCAAAGCACCCAGGGTGCTCTCTTGGTGGGCAAAGTACTACATCTGCAACACCATCTCAGCCATCCCCAGCTGTATGGGCCCCCAAGAGCCCCAAGATGGCTTCCTTCAAAGGCAGTAAGAGATACAAGCTTCATAAAATGAGTTAAAGCTATTCCCTTTTTTGGGGCGCCTGGGTGGCTCAGTGGGTTAAAGCCTCTGCCTTCAGCTCAGGTCATGATCCCAGAGTCCTGGGATCGAGCCCCGCATCGGGCTTTCTACTCAGCGGGGAGCCTGCTTCCTCCTCTCTCTGCCTGCCTCTCTGCCTACTTGTGATCTCTGTCTGTCTAATAAATAAATAAAATCTTTAAAAAAAAAAAAAAACTATTCCCTTTTTCTGTCCAGGAAAAGTCTGGACACCATTAGTAATGTTCGACTTGAATGTTCCATAGAGTGGCAAGTCCTGGCAAAGGAAAGCCATCTGACATGATGTTTCCTTTAAGTGAAGATATTCCACTACTTATTTAATGTTTTGAATCCTTATTATAAGATCATTTAGGTTTTCTACCTTTTCATAAGACTGTTGGGAATTTGTACTTTTCAAAAATGTGTCCATTTTGGCTAACATATATATAGGCAAAATGTTATTCATTATATTCCTAAATTTTCTTTTTTAATCTCTACATCATCCGTGATGATGCTCTTTTTTTATTCCAAACAATTTCTGTTTGTGTCTTCTTTCCCTTTTTAATTACTCTTCCCAGAGGTTTGTCACTTTTATTAATCTTTACAAAAATATACCTTTTGTCTCTTTTGATATTTTTCTATGGTATCTCAGTTTTCTGTTTCATAAATATATACCATCTTTCTCTTTTTCTTGCAACTCTTTGAAGGAGTTCATTTTGCTACTGTTTTTCTAAAGTCTTAAGTTGAATGCTTTGTTTTTTAATTTTTGGCCTTTCTTTTTCTCATGTATGCATATATGACTATATTTATCTCAAGTATATTAGCTTCATCTTTCAAATTATTTGCTTTATATTATTGTTTAGTGTTTAATGTTTGTTTTTAAATATGATTTCTTTTTTAATCCATAAAGTTTTTAGAAATATTTTTAAATTTTTTAATATTGTGGGTACAGTGTTCTTTGTCCATTGGATCAAGATTGCCAATTGTGGGGGCGCCTGGGTGGCTCAGCTCATTAAGCCTCTGCCTTTGGCTCAGGTCATGATCCCAGGGTCCTGGGATGGAGACCCTCATTGGACTCCCCGCTGGGCAGAAAGCCTGCTTCTCTCTCTCTCCCTCTGCTGCTCCCCCTGCTTGTGCTTTCTCTCTGTGTCAAGTAAATAAATAAAATCTTTTAAAAAAGGAAAAAAAAAAAGATTGCTAACAGTGTTATTGAAATTTTCTGTATTTTTTTAATCTGCTCGATTTGTTAATTATTGATATTGGTTAAAATCTCCCACTCAATCATCAGATATATCTGGCAGCTCCACTTCTTGTTTTTTTACATCTTTGTCAATCTTTGCTTGTTTTATCTGTTTTAGGTGTGTTCTTAGTGTATACCAGATTAGAATTTCATATCTCCATGGTGAATTGAAACTTTATCATTATGTGGCAACCCTCTTCATTTCTAATAAGACTTTTTCTCTTAAAGCCTCTCTTGTCTTACTTAATATTACTATATCATCTTTTCTTGATCCTCTGGACTTGATGACCATTATCATGTCCCTGGCTGGCTGTGTCCCAGCCTCTTTGTTCAGGAGGCCCAAATTACTCCAATACTTTTTTTTTCCTTGCTACCACATGATAGCTTCTGAATTATTTTTGGATGGGTTCTCTTGCAGACAGCCTTCAAATGATCATCTTTGCCACCGCGATGATAACATATCAGATTTCCCCCTCAAAGCATCCATTCAGTCACCCTATAAACAGCTCTGTTATGGATGTAGGTATTACTCCTTAATCTCTTTGGCCAAATTATCATTGTGTGAAAGCTAGATTGATGAGATTCCATTTCCCCTGAGAATGAGTTTCTAAAAAGAATCTTATACTAATGGTCAGCTTTCATCAATTAAAGCATACAAATAACCACTTCAAAATGTCTTAAGTTGGACTAGTATCCTTTTTTCAACTCATTTATCAAGGGCATTATCAACACAAATCTACCAACCTTACTTGAATAAGATGGCTGCCATAACCGAGTAAATGACTGTGTTAGAAAATCTTTTTCCAAAATCTGTTTTGGACATCAAAGTGCTTCTTTTTCATCATGTATCTGTTCATGATGACATGCTATGGGAAAAGTAGCAGAGACAACACAATAAAGAAGGGGAAAGAATTTTTTTTTAAAGATTGATTTATTTATTTGCAAGACAGAGAACAAGTATGAGCAAGGGAGGGGCAGAAGGAGATGGGGAGAGAGAGAGAATCTCAAGCAGACTGCCCGATGCCAGGGAGCCCAAAGTGAAGCTCAGTCTCACGGTCCTGAGATCATGACCTGAGTCGAAACCAAGCGTCAGATGCTCAACCAACTGAGCCACTCAGGTGCCTCAGGAAAGTATGTTTTGAAACAAAGTCTCAGTTCAGTTATTTGGCAGCTATATGACCTTGGGCATGTCAATTAATCTCCCTTGCACCAGATTTTTTCATCTATAAAGTGGGAATAAGAGGATCTGCCACAAATTGTTGGTGTGAGAACTAAATTAAGTCTTAAAAAAAATAGGCACTTGATAAGTAAATGTTCTCTTCAGATTTCCTCCCAATCTAGGGGAAAGATCCTTCTTGAAAGCCATAATACAGTTGAGTTGATGTCTGTGAAAGAAAAATCCAGAATTTTTTTTGAAGCACCAGTCTTCCAACAATGGACCAGCCCTACCCTCTGCCTGTCTTTACTGAATGAAGTCCAGGCGCTGCCTAAGCAAAACAGAATTGAGTTAAATCTAGCAAAGTTTTACCATGTCCACAGGACTGAACTATAAACTGAAATTTGTATCCCCCGTTTTAAGTAATTAAAAAAAAAAACCCTTTACTAGTATACCTCAGTATCAAATGAACTCCATTTTGAAATGCTAAAGCTAAAAAATTAATAACAATTATATAGCCTGGAATCTTGGATGCTTTTTAAGCTAGAATTCCGAAGATGTCAGAGAGGAGACCTGCTGGCCAACTGTGATACTATACAGCCCAGTGGGTCATTAAAGTGAAAAGGATGGTGTGGCCATGAAAACTCCCTTGTCTTACAAGCAGGCATACATTCATAGGGAGGGAGCAATCCTCCCTCCCACCTCTCAGCCACCCCTCCCCACTACTTACCAGCCCCTGCCAATTTGCCTCCTAAACAGCTCTCAGGGTCTCAGGGTCTTGATCCCCATGTTCACCAACCCAGTATAGGCCACCATCTGTTATTGCCTGAATTCTAAGAACAGCCTCCTGAGCAATTTCCCAGATTCCATTCTATTCATCATAGAGCAGCCAGGTGGTCCTTTTGGTGCAGCACCATCGTGATCACCTCACTTGCTACCAAGGAGTTTCTTATTAAAGATGTCAATTTTTTAACTACAGAATTGATAGATTCTTCTCTCTGCTATGGTGTCCTTCTTCCCTCCCAGCATCATCTCTAGACAAAAGCTTTCTCCACCTTAAATGTCACCCAGTGTCTCTGCACACATCCTTCCCTTTCTTGTTCTTACCTCCATATCCTCATGCTGATGTTCCCTTTGCCCGGAACCTCTTCTCCATCCACTCGCCTAACTCACCCTTCAAGTTCACCTTAGCTGTCATTTCCCTGAGAAGGTTTCTCTGGCCTCTCTAGATTGGATTTTGTCCCCTTGCTCTAAATTGGTACAGTGAGTGTTATTTGCTTATCAAAGCTATGGTTTATCTGCCTACTGCCCCCTCTAGACTCTAAGCTTTGTGAAGACAAGAATACATGATTGATTTGTTCATCCTTGTAACTTCACATGGCACAGTGCCTCCATAGGAACGTAATAAATATTTGTTAAAGTAGTGAATTAAAATCCAGTGTATTTTCAACCAAACCATTTGAAATTGCCTTTTTGAGGTCGAAACTGTCAAATATTGGCAATTACATATGTTCAACCTAATAGATGTTGCCTGTTTGGAAGGAGAGAGGAGACTTAACAAGTAAAATACACTTCCAAATAATCAATAAATATCTTTTTAAAAATATAAACTTAATTTTCACTGAAATCCATTATCCTGGTCACATACCCAATTAGAAACCCATGAATTCAGGAAGTGGTCTTCAAAAGGAAAACCAAAGACCTGTGCTACCTCTTAAAAACACGGTAGACTACCAAAACCTTGGTGAGTATTTTGGCTAATAAGTAACTTCCTGACCTCATCATGTCAAAGTACTGATCATAACTGGACCATGCGTGCACGGCAGTTATATCAAGAATATTTCCGTTCTGCCAAATATCACCACAGCTTTACTTAATCCATCATTCAACACTTACCCCAAGTAGACATCACCACCTGTGGTGTCCAGCCCCAGAACTGCTGACTTCATTTGAACAGGCAATTCCAAAGAAGCAAGCTGCTAGTTAAATAAATACATCTGTGCTTCCTCTGGAATCCACTCATACTTTCAAATAAACACACTCAGTGGGATAGAGCAGGAGAGTGAGCTCCAGCACAAAAGGAAATCTGTCAAGCAGATGTTGCTTCTGTGCAGTTGACTATTCCTTAAAAGCTTCATGTAAGACTAACATAAAGCAGGGGGCCAGGGCAGAGGGGTAATTTTCTTTAGCCTGTTTATTGCTTTCTCTACTTTTATATGCAGAGATAGCCTGGTTCAATTTCCAGGTGCAATGGATTCTTCACAAACATTCAGTGGTCTGGATACTTTTATGCATTACACAGCCCATATTAAAGATTCTGTACAGAATTATTTGTTCTTGCCAAAATACATTACACCGTCTACTTCTCTTTATTACTGTTCTGGCTGAAAATGATCTTTCTTACTTAACCTCTGTTTCTTGTGTTTTACTGTTTCCAAAATAATTGTGTTTTTTGCTATAACTTCTCCCATTTTCTTCTCGGTCAGACATGATTGGAGGCAGAGAATTTAGGAAAATCTATTCACCTGTGGTTCTGTTTTCATTTGAGGATGACATTTTTAAATGTAATTTTAAATTTAGTACTTTCATTTTTCCTTACTTTGAAAAACTTTTTTCTTGAGATAAAAAGTGGAAAACTGAAAATTAACATGTCACTGAATATGAAACTAAAGTTCCACAAAGATCTTGATTCTCTTCCTGCAGTTGTCTTTCTTGATGTGAGTAGACGGTCTATAAGATGGGGGAAATTTATCTTGTTTTCGATGTATTGATGTATAATAAGTACGTTAGAAATAGGCATGTGTCATGCCATAAGTCACAATGTACAGTTGAATAATATGGTAATTTTGGTATAAATACTGATTCCCTCAACTATTGAAATACAACTTCAGGGTAGTGAGAAGAGAAGTTGATTTGAGTCAGAAAACCTGGGTCCGAGTCCTTAACACTGTGTTTGCCTGCTGCTTGGCTTTGGGCAGTTCTCTTAAACTCTTTAACCACATGTTCCTCCTCATGGTAGTGTAAGGATTGGGGTGATCAGTGATGCTGTGTGGAAATAGAATGTAATAAATATCACATTCTTCCTTTTCCTAAATCAAATTAAATCTGACCCTCTCCCTACTGGACACTGTTGGTGAACTGCCTAACACCCACCCCAGGGCTCTCCCTTCCTGGCCTGATTTCTTCCAGATGTCCACCCTTCTCAATCCCAGCCTCTGCCCAGGTGAGTGAATCCTAAGTGGTCCTAATGAAACACCTTGCCCATAAATAGACTGGGAATGGTCATAGAGTGCAATTCTGGCTTAAGACATAAAGGAAGCTGAAAAAAAAAAAAAGAGAGAGAGAAAAAAAGACATAAAGGAAGCTGGGAAGCTCCTGGAAAACATTTCCTCCACCTTTAAAAGAGACACAGAAAGAGATGATCTCTTCTCCATTGGATATAGGCATGTCTAGATGTGAAACCAGGGTAGCAACTGGCAACCATGAGCTAAAACAACCTGAGGACATGACCAATGAGCTGAAGATGGCAGAGAAAAAAGATGAGACGAACCTAGATCATTTTTGATCCATAGAGCTAATAAATTTAGCCACCCTGCTTTAAAACTTAATGTTGTCTACAATAATAAAGTTCCTTACGATTTCTCCAGCTGAATCCAAGTTTTTGTTATCAGTAGCTAAAAGCATCCTAACTGTTACATACTCCAGTATTCCAAGTTTGACCAGAAGTCCAATACTAGTTATATTTAAGAATTCTTTACCTGTTGGATCAGATAAGAACCCTGGGGCCTTTCAAGGCCTCATAGAACAGGAGTTTATGGTGGTTGTCACTGCTGCTACTCCATCCACAGTCCCTGAGAGCCATTCAAAAATGGCCAGCTCTACTGAGTCTCCCTCCCTCTGTTAAGTTTGGCCAAAAGGATAATCACTGAGGTTCCCAAGGCCTCAGCCCAAAAAAAAGGAACCTGAATAACCATCCCAAGTGTGTTGGGCAAAATTTTGACTCTCATGATCTTCAAGCCATGGTGTTACACCTGTGTATGTTGCATTACATGGTTAGAGGAACTTTATAGATGGAGTTAAAGTAACAGACTTTAAAATAAGGCAATTATGGGGTGCCTGGGTGGCTCAGTGGGTTAAGCCTCTGCCTTCGGCTCAGGTCATGATCTCCAGGTCCTGGGATCGAGCCCTGCATCGGGCTCTCTGCACAGCAGGGAGCCTGCTTCCTCCTCTCTCTCTGCCTGCCTCTCTGCCTACTTGTGATCTCTGTCTGTCAAATAAATAAAATCTTAAAAAATAATAATAATAAGGTAATTATCCTGGATTACTAAGTAGGCCCAAATAACCACATAAGCCTTTAAGAGTAGAAGAGGAAGGCAGAAATGTTCATCAGGGAGAGGAAGCTGAAGAAAAGGCAGGAGAGATTCAAAGTGTGAAAGGGACTCAACCCATCATTGCTGGCTTTGAAGATGGAGGTAGGGAACCATGAGCCAAGGAACACAGGCAACCTCTAAAAGCTAATGGCCCTCAGCTGATAGCCAGGAGGAAGCAGGGAGCTCGGTCCTACAGCCACAGGGAAATGAATTCTGCCAACAACCTGAATGACAAGGAACAGATTGTCTCCTAGAGACTCCAGAAAGGAAAGCAGCCCTGCCAACACCTTGATTTTAGCTTAAAAGACAGTTGAGCCCACTGACTTTTGGCATAGATAATAAATTTGTATTGTTTTAAGTCACTACATTTGTGATAATAGAACTAATACACCACATGAGGTTCTGCCACACCAACTCCAAAAGGCTCACCCTTCAGAATCCCCAGCCCTCCATTGCATTTCACACTTTTGGAAGATCAAACTACATGTATGGTGAGAAAGCCATTCTCCTCCATTATTCTTAAACCATAAAACCCCAACTACCACTACAGTCACAAATAATCATGTACTCACACACGCACATGTTCATAGACACACATAATCCCTCATTCTCTCTCTCTCTCTCTCTCTCTCTCACCTTCCACACCCAAAATGTAGTGACAGAATGGTCTTCTCTCTGCCAGATAAATCTCTTCCCTCCATAACACATCCAAACATTAAAACTACTAACTTTTCACCTGGAAACTAAGAGAGAAACAAAAACATAACAAAAAAAAATCAGCCACATTTTTCTGAATTAACCATGGAAATATCATTCTCAGTATTCTGTAGGTATTGACATTAAAGATCCTATTAAATTATCCTTCTTCATAAGGAAACCAGATAATACTGTCAGGAAACCCCTTCTGTGCAAATAATCATTTATCTCTCTTCAGATTCAGAGAAATAGTTAGAGCCAATAAGAACATTAGCTTTAACTGTAAATAAACAAGATACATTCTTGTATCCAAGGTAGTTTTCACTGTTTTTCCTCTATCCCTTCCTGCTCAAAAACCAAGCAAAAAATCCATACAAACACAACCCTGACTGCCTTTGGGTATTTTCTGATGTTGTCTACCACACTTTCACAAGCATGGTGGGCTTTACGTTAGCCTGCTAACAGACAACATTCAAATTAAGTTAAGCCCATTGGTTGCATTTTAGTGACTGCTACAGTTTTCACATTTTTCTGCATGTAACTGAGCCAATCATCTTTCTGATAGTGAAAACTACAATCATCAGTTGATTTCTGTTCATGTACATGTGTAGGCATATGTACATACATATAGTGGTTATTATATATAATATTGCTTGTGTGTCCATACTAATGTTAACATATGAACATACAATGTACTTATATTGTTCTTTGTGAGTAAGTATTATCTACATATAGCATATACATCTTTTTTAGGCATTACTTGTGTTTCCCCAAGCCTGGTCTATGGGGTGAAAATGAGATTACATTAACAATGAACGGGAGTGCTCTGACTTTTTCCCTTCGCACACTATCATGGCCCATCCAGCTCAACTCAGGTTCTCTCCCATTGTTTTCAGGAGCCAGCGGCCATCCTGTGTGTGCTCAGGAGCTCAGCCCTCTCAGTGACCTCTGCTACTGAGACCTCCAGGGACTATATGGAACTATATGCCTGACTCCCTATGTGACAACAAGCAGAGCGAGATTTGAAGATGCAACACTGCTGGCTTTGAAGATGGAGGAAGAGACCACAAACAAAGAAATGAACTTAGCATCTAGAAGTTGAAAAGACAAGGAAATGCATTCTCTCCTAGCACCTCCAAAAGGAACAGAGCCCTATTAACACCTTGATTTTAGTCCAATGAAAGCCATTTGGAACTTCCAACCTCCAGAACAATAAGGTAATAAATTTGTGTTATCTTATGAGACTGACACACTGCCTACTGCACTAAGAAGGCACTTAAATCTGTGTTATTTTAAACCACTAAATTTATAATCATTTGTTATAGCAGCAATAAGAAACTAATATTCCTTATAACCTCGGTTAGTCCCACATTCTTAGTGTCTTTCCCCTGGTACTCCCCCTGTAAAACTTCAGTTTAGAGACATGGATCACACACATTGACACATACTGTGTCTGTTAGGATTCCTTTGCCAGCAAACATTAGAAAACTCAACTCAAAACAGCTTATACAATGAGGGAAAGATATAATCTTACATAACAAGAAGTCTCAAAGTAAAGTAGCTTCAGTATTGATTAATTTAATTCACAATGATGTCATCAAAGACCCCCATTCTTCCCATGTTATTTCTCTGACATCCCTGATATGTTAGATTTGTTGCCAAACTAGCTCCTTTCCTGGATACAAGACAATTGCCATTCCAAACATGACAACATCCAGCAGAAACAAAATCTTTCCCATTAACCCTCTAGAGGACTTTCCCTTGTATCTCCCTGGCTAAAATTTGGTTACATAACCCTTCTTAAACCAACTGCCGGCAAGTAATACTACCACAATTGGTGTGATCAGGATTTACCACTCAACATATGAAGGAAGAAAGAACTCAAGAAAAATTGGGTTGTAGGGCAAATAAGACGGGGATAGTGGGTATTGTCTCGGCATTGATAGTGTCTACCAGATACATGGTATCTCATTCAGTTCTCACAACCATGTGAGGCCCACATCTATCTATAGAAGGAAAAGTCAATACACTGAGAGATTAAGGGATTTGCCTAAGGCCACACAGTTCACATGCCTAGAACTAGGATATGATTCCAGATGGGTCTGAGCTCAGAGCTTCAGACTGCTGTAAAAGCACTACTTGATTTCCCCTCTGTGGGAGGATGTGGTCTGGCCACTGAAATAAACACCTCCTCATTCAGGACTTACAGTCTAAGAGTGCAAAGAGAGTTGTATGGAAAATAAGGCTTCAGTTGAAGTTGGACTCAACATTGTAAGAACAACATTAACACATGGGTTCATGTGATCACACAAGAGACACACCTGCCATTGGGACAGCCACAACCTGAAGAAGACATGCCTTGAATTTAGAAGTCCATCAGAGCAGTTAATGACATAGGTACCAAAAGAATAGAGTTCAAAATAAAAAACGTTCATGTAGGTTTCACTATGGAGCCGAGCTGGCAGTGACCTCTCTTCTTTTCTAACCAAAGGTAGGTGGGCAAAGCTGGGACATCCTAGAGACTTCTACGAGCTAGAAGACAGTAGAGGTTAAGGTTAAGCACAGAGACCATGGAACTTAACATGAGTCCAAACCCTGGCTGTTCCACTAGCTGAATGACTCTGGGTGAGACACCTAGGCTTCTTGTGCCCTGTATGTAAAATGGGGATGGCACCAGCAAGGACAGTACAGGCATATGGGCCCTGTCAGCTAGCTGAAATATAAGCATGGCTTCCCCACCAAGCATGGGTCAAGGTCATGCGAGAAAATAGAAGAATTCCAGTACCAAACAGAATCAGGAAAATAAGGTTCAGGTAAGGAAGCACCACAGCGATAATCAGAGGAAGGCCACATCTCAGGAAGTTCAAATTGGGCCTGAGAGCTTGGTTCATAGTGGCAGAACTGTCATAACCATTTCCAAATCTGAGGCCTTTCTAGTTATACTGACCAGTCATTATAAACAACCAGAACAGACCTGTAGAGGTAGCAGGACCAAAAGACGTTATCTCCTGATAGCAATTTCATGTGTAGCAGAGTTGCAAGGATACTTGCACTATCCTTATAAATCCCCCCAAGAATGAAGCTTCATTATTTTCTTATTAAGCTCTCTCTTACAAGTTCCCGCTCCCTTTGCAAGCAGAAAGAGGAAACTAGAAATTTTAGTTCAATCCTGCCATCTCAGGCCAATCCCAAAATCTGAAGACTCCTTAGATGATTTGTTTAGTCTTTAGAGGAAATGTTCAGTCTTTCAGATGTATTTCTTCTTCTCTTCCCCAAAATGATGGCTCAAGGAAGGAAGTGGGTCTTCAGTTCCTCATGGTGCTACCTGCTACAAAATGCCTGGACTGGCCTTATTCCTGGACTGGTAACCTTTGAGGAACAGTCAACATCAGGAAGGGCGCCAGTGTTTCCTACAGAAGCCCATGACTGGGCTGAAATGAATCAGCCCCTTGCAGCTCCACAATGGCGTAGTGGTTGTCCCTGGCTGACTCTCTTGAGCTCTGATGCATCCTTCTTTTGGTCGCGCTATGGCCCAAAGGGGTTACCTTCCTCTTGCCATGCCAGATCTCAAGGCAGGCCCTGTGGCTCTCATTCAGTGCTCGTCCCTAACCTTCTTGGGCTTCTGGGACACTTCTAGGTCTCCTCCACACCATATAAATTGGTGCAGGGATTGCCCGGAGGAAGAGGAGAATCCAGTCACCTTCCAGAGTTCTGTATCTACAATGAAACAAAACCCCTCTCCTTAAAGATCTTATCCAACACACCCACCCCCCTCCCTAGTGTCTCTGAAGCCTCTCTTTCTTCTCACTTCCCCCCACCCAGAAGGGGCAGATTTTCACTTACTTTCCTTTCGTCTCTTGCTGGGAATTGCCCATAGTCTGTCAATCCTCCTCCTGCTGCTGGATTCCAGGCTCATGGCTAAGTCTGGCTAGGGAGTGGAATTTAGGAGAGAAAAAGATCATCTTACCAATAACATGAGCTAAATGTGAAGTTTTGTCATAAATATGAAGCTCATTACTCTGAGAAGAAAAGATCTCTACCAAATTCTCAAAGACCCTTAAAAAAAAGTAAAGAATGATTTGAGGGTGTCCTTGTATAAAGTCAACACAGATGGCATTTGAATTTGTACATAATTGGGATGCATAAGTATATCTATAGCAACAAGGTGTGCAAAACTTGTGATTCCCCAGACTTTGACCACAGGAGAACAGGATGTGACTGTTATGCTAATGAGCTCATTAATATCATGAATATAATTAACAAATGAGGTTGATTATCACTGGCAAGCATTCATTACAAAGAGATAAGATGCTGTGTTCCAACTACATAAGTAACTATTTTGCTGCATTTGTCCAGAAGCTCTCTTTTCATCTCTGCTCATTTATTACCACTAAATGGATAAATGCCTGAGAATGTGGGCTCAGCTCATTACTTATATATATTACCTTGATTATAATTTGACCTCATGCACATTTTAGTTAGAAGAACCCTACAAAATATCACTTCTATTTATAACACAGCCTCATCTGCCAACTCTACAGAGAAATAACATCCTAATTGGAAAGAATAAAAGGTTACCTTTGCATGTAAACTGCACATTCATTTAGTCATCGATTTTATTTCTTTCTAATTATCAGTGGCTGTGCACCTCCTGGTAGCTTGGATATAGTTGTTTTCCCTCCTAATAACTCCTGAGAAACAGAAACCCAAATAATCAGATCAGTAGATTGGAAAGCTGTGGTTTTAATGTACAGTTTACTGGGGCCATCAAAAATTAAGAAATATTCAGGAATCAAACTTTGACTTCCTCAAGACTGTGGTTCGAAGGCTAAAGGCTTATTTTTACATGACACTGCCTGTGTCATAGGACATGTATCCTCTGTGCGATTTAAAGTAAGATAACATTCTTGCCAACACACCTGAAATTAAACATACATCTTGTCACTGGCAGTCTTTCTTGTTACCATCCACAAGAAGTGAAGTCATGGTTCCCAGTTCTGGGTTTTAAACTCTCTGAAGGGAAGGATTGGAGCTGATTCCATCAGGAACCATCCTAGTCACCAGTCTCAGCACCAATGACATGCACAGCCACCTTGCTCTCCCCCCAGCCCATCTCACTTTGCCTTTTATTCCCTAAGCCACCCCTATATGAGTCTGCTCTGGCTGCCTTAACAAAACACCATTGACTGAGTGGTTCAAACAACAGACATTAATTTTTCTCCCAGCTCCAGAGGCTGGAAGTCCAAGATCAGGGTACCAGCATGGTCAGGTTCTAGTGAGAGCTCTCTCCCTAGGTTGTAGATGGCGGCCTTCTCACTACGTCCTCACGTGGTGGAAAAAGGGCTCTGGTGTCTCTTCCTCTTCTTACAAGAGCACCAGTTCCCACCCTTACAACTTCATTCAACCCCAATCACCTCCTTAAAGGCACTATCTCTAATACAGTCATGTGAGGTATTGGAGCTTCAACATTCAATTGGGGGGCTGGGGAGCTCACAGTTCAGGACATACCACCCCTGGCCCTGAAACGCTGATGTGCTTATTTGACATAACATACTATCGTTCCTCCAAAAAAAAGGTTGAGAAAGATGTGTGGATGACTGGCAGGTGGCAAGACTCATCGAACTCACCAAGCTCTATCATTTTTTGCCATTTGGCCCCTGAAATAGCTTTTCCAGGTGTCCTCTTGCAGAAACCAAGGGAGAAATTCTGCAGGGAGGTGGTAAGTGTCGAAGGGGTATGGAAGGAGTTGTTGAGCCAGAGAGATGGCTATGGTTATCTGAGCAAAGAGTGGTTCTGATTGTCGAAGGCTGGACACAAGGCTGGCCTGCAGAGTAGACTATCACTGCAGCATAAGAGTTGAGAAGCACTGGACACACCCATTAAAAATACCTGCCTCTGGGTGCCTGGGTGGCTCAGTCAGTTAAGTGTTTGCCTTTGGCTCAGGTCATAATCTCAGGGTCCTGGGATCGAGCCCTGCTTCAGGCTCCTTGCTCAGTGGGGAGTCTGCTTCTCCCTCTCCCGCTGCCTCTCCCCATCATTCATGCTCTCTCTAGCTCACTCTCTGTCTCTCTCTCAAATAAATAAAATCTTTAAATAAATAAATAAAATAAAAATACCTCCCCCATTGACTGGCTGGCTGAGACTGAAACTTTATCATCAGAGATGCATTCCAGTGAGTTAAGGAAAAGAGGGTCAGTGTAGTTGTCAGCTAATATAAAGTGGAGGGAGAAGAAGAGACCATTTCTTAACAATTTTTCCTAGATTGCAAGAGCCTCAAGGGAAAGAACAGCATTTTGGTCACTTTTTAATCCCCACTTCACCTACTATGGAGACTTGCACACAAGTGGGTGCTCAGTAAGTGCGCCTTGATTGCCGGACTATTGCCCAAAGACTGGATTCCTTTCCTTTCCTCACGCCAAATGATGAGCACAACCCATTCTCTATGGTCATCTACATCACCAAGCTCATTTTTCACTCCCTGAGCCCAGTGGAAGTAGGGATGCCCCTCAAGGGCAAGCAGTAAAACAACCCAACAGTCCCATATGAATATGCACCCCATCCCAGGCTTCTCCCCTCTCTGTGAAGATGAATACACACTAGTTTCTATTTATGGCAGATACATACTGGAAATCAGAAGAGGCCGTAGTAAAATCACAACCCATGTGCCATTCACCTCGCAAATACATTTATTCTTTAGCATTCCGACCATTGATTCGTTTACTATATTTTCTGGTTGTTGTGATATCAAACTGCTAAATTTCCTGTCTTCTTCGGCTCACAGTATTGAAAGTATTTCTGTTTTGAATTTGCATCTCTTAACTAGAGAAATTGTCACTAAAAGAATGAATAAGTTACCAGTGTCAGAAAAAGGTCTTGCCCCAGATGCACAGACTTGGAGTGTCACCTGATGGAGAGATGGGGCAACAGGGGAAAGATGCCAGGCCACAGTCAAGGGGAGGAGGATCCTGGTGATTTGTACCCCATACAGCTCAGACCAGTGGGCTTTTCTCTAAATACCAATGTATCTGCTTCCTGACCCAACCATGGCATATCTGGTCATAAGGAAGAAATAGAATCCCTCTCAGACCTTCACACCAGCGTCATAGTTAATGTATCTGGACTCATAATTTCCTCTATCTCTGTGGCTTATCCCTTGCTACACAAAGTGTGGCCCTGAAACAAACAACATTGCATCCCCAGGGAACTTATGAGAATGCAGAGTCTCTGGCCCCACCCCAGAACTGTTGATTCAGGATCTGCATTTTAACAAGGATCTTCCGATGATGACAGAGAAGAGGGTAGGTGGGGGAGAGAGGTAGAAAAGGAGAGGGGACAATACAACAGGCTAGCTGCTTGGCAATGGACTGGCCATCCCTGAAGCAAGAGGCCACCCTTGATTGAATTGTGGTGGGAGCGGATAAACCAAAGGCCATGGACATAAAGAGAAGTACTGCAGACGAATTGGCTTCATTGCACAATTGAAATGTGTTTCCCAGTTTTTGAGCCTGAGTCCATTTTGAATGTTTAGCTCCCCAAAGAGCCCATGCGGTGGGCTGATTGTTACCATCTTTACGCCCGTCTCCTGAAATTAGGCATCCTTATTTCTCAGGTGACAAGAAATGTCAAGTGTCATTAGCAGAGTGAATGTTTGGCCCTTTATAAGTAATTTTGTCACAGCTGGAAAATGGATTCTATGCTCATATAAAACCAAAAAGAAAATGGAGCTCCTTATAATTCTTACCAGTTTAGTGATCTAGTAATGAGCTCTCAAAACCTCTTTTCTTCTCTACAGTCTGAATCCCTCCAAAGCAGTATCTTCACAGAGGCTTTCATCATGGGTGGTGGTTTCCATACCTGGAGGTATGGAACAGAGCTGTATGTCATTTTCTCCTCAGGGTTTAAACCTAACTTGAGGAGGCAAGCCTGTGGGTACCTAATTAATAGGCTTTTTTTTTTTTAATAATCCTGTGTACCTGGCATTTTTCTGATTAAATTTCCAAGCCGATTAAATATGAGACTAAAAAATAAAATTAACAAGCATTGTGTCCTGCCCTGTTCTGTAGGGCAGAAAACTGGCTTGGGAGGTCCCCAGGCAAGGCCTGGATTGGGAGACATGCCAAAAAAGAAAGGAATGCTATGGGCAGAAGGGTCAGAAGTAGCATAGGCACACTTATTCTCTCTCCTTTCCCCTTCCCTCATACAAAGACCAATCTTTCCATGCTATAGTTTTCAGCACAAAGAAATTTATTTCTTATCTATTACCAGTCAAAAATACAGAAATCCCTCCCAAATAAGTCTCAAGATTTCTATTCTGAAATTTACTGGGTCCTGCCAATCAACACACATTCCATGGGTCCTACTCCCAGGTGGCAGCCGGCCCTGAGCTCCTGGGTATCCTGGCCTGAGGACGCTTCCTTTTTAAAAGAGACTTTGGCACTATGTTGAACAACAGTGGTGAGAGTGGACATCCCTGTCATGTTCCTGATCTCAAAGGGAAAGCTGTCAGCTTTTCCCCATTGAGGATCATGTTCGCTGCAGGTTTTTCATAGATAGATTTAATGAAGTTGAGGAATGTTCTCTCTATCCCTACACTTTGAAGAGTTTTAATCAGGAACGGATGCTGTATCTTGTCAAATGCTTTTATTGCATCAATTGAGAGGACCATGTGGTTCTTCTCTCTTCTCTTATTGATTTGTTCTATCACATTGATTGATTTGCAAATGTTGAACCACCCTTGCAACGCAGGGATAAATCCCACCTGGTCATGGTGGATAATCTTTTCAATGTACTGTTGGAACCGATTAGCTAGGATCTTGTTGAGAACCTTAGCATCCATATTCATCAGGGACATTGGTCTGAAATTTGCTTTTTTGGTGGGTTCTTTGCCTGGTTTGGGGATCAGGGTAATACTGGCTTCATAGAAAGAGTCTGGAAGTTTTCCTTCTGCTTCAATTTTTTGAAACAGCTTCAGGAGAATAGGTATTATTTCTTCTTTGAATGTTTGGTAGAATTCCCCAGGGAATCCATCAGGTCCTGTGCTCTTGTTTTTTGAGAGGTGTTTGATCGCTGCTTCAATCTCGTTACTAGATATTGGTCTATTCAGGTTGTCAGTTTCTTCCTGATTCAGTTTTGGAAGTTTATAGTTTTCCAGGAATGCATCCATTTCATCTAGGTTGCTTAACATGTTGGCATATAACTGTTGATAATAATTTCTTTTAATTTTTTTAAGATTTTATTTATTTATTTGTCAGAGAGAGAAAGCACAGGCAGACAGAGTGGCAGAGGGAGAAGCAGGCTCCCTGCAGAGCAAGGAGCCCGATGTGGGACTCGATTCCAGGATGCTGGGATCATGACCCAAGCCAAAGGCAGCTGCTCAACCAACTGAGCCACCCAGGCGTCCCATTGATAATAATTTCTGATGATTGTTTCTATTTCCTTGGTATTAGTCGTGATCTCTCCTTTTTCATTCATAATTTTATTAATTTGGGTCCTCTTTCTTTTCTTTTGGATTAGTTTGGCCAGTGGTTTATCAATCTTATTGATTCTTTCAAAAACCCAGCTCTAGTTTTGTTGATGTGTTCTACTTTATCTCTAGTTTCTATCTCATTGATCTCTGTTCTAATCTTGATTATTTCCCTTCTTGTGCATGGGGCTGGCTTAATTTCTTGTTGATTATCTAGTTCCTTAAGGTATAAAGAGAGCTGGTGTATTCTGTATTTTTCAATTTTTTTGAGTGAGGCTTAGATGGCTATGTATTTCCCCCTTAGGACTGTCTTTGCTGTATCCCATAGGTTTTTGGACTGATGTGTCTTCATTCTCATTGGTTTCCATGAATTGTTTAAGTTCTTCTTTGATTTCCTGGTTAATTTAAATATTCTTTTTTTTTAAGATTTTTATTTATTTATTTGACAGACAGAGATCACAAGAGGGCAGAGAGGCAGGCAGAGAGAGAGGAGGAAGCAGGCTACCCTCTGAGCAGAGAGACCAATGTGGGGCCTGATCCCAGGACCCTGGGACCATGACCTGAGCCAAAGGCAGAGGATTTAACCCACTGAGCCACCCAGGTGCCCCAATCCAAATATTCTTAAGCAAGATGGTCTTTAGCTTCCAAGTGTTTGAATTCCTTCCAATCTTTTTCTTGTGGTTGAGTTCCAGTTTCAAAGCATTGTGGTCTGAAAATATGCAGGGAATAATCTCAGTCTTTTGGTATTGGTGGAGCCCTGATTTGTGACTCAGTATGCAATCTATTTTGAAGAAAATTCCATGTGCACTCAAGACGAATAAGTGTTCTGTTTTTTTAGGGTGGAATGTTCTGTATATATCTATGAGGTCCATCTGGTCCAATGTCATTCAATATCCTTGTCTGTTTATTGATTTTCTGCTTGAATGATCTGTCTACTACTTAGAGTGGCATGTTAAGATCCCCTACTATTAATGTATTCATATCAATGTGAAGTCCTAGCAACAGCAATCAAACAATAAAAAGAAATAAAAGGTATTCGAATTGGCAAAGAATAAGTCAAACACTCTCTCTTCGCAGATGACATGATACTTTATATGGAAAACCCAAAAGACTCCACCCCCAAACTACTAGAGCTCACACAACCATTCAGTAATGTGGCAGGATACAGAATCAATATACAGAAATCAGTTGCTTTCTTATACACTAACAATGAAACTGTAGAAAGGGATATTAGAGAATTGACTCCATTTACTATAGTACCAAGAACATAAGATACCTTGGAATAAACCTAACCAAAGAGGTAAATGATCTGTACTCAAGGAACTAGAGAACACTCATGAAAGAAATTGAAGAAGACACAAAAAGATGGAAGAGCATTCCATGCTCATGGATCAGAAGAATAAACATTGTTACAATGTCTATACTGCCTAGAGCAAACTATAGTTTCAATGCCATCCCGATCAAAATTCCACCGACATTTTTCAAAGAGCTGGAGCAAACAATCCTAAAATTGGTATGGAACCAGAAAAGTCCCCGAATTGCTAAGGATATGTTGAGAAAGAAAAACAAAACTGGGAGCATCATGTTGCCTGATTTCAAACTGTATCACAAAGCTGTGATCACCAAGAAAGCATGGTACTGGCACAAAAACAGACACATAGACCAGTGGAACACAGTAGAGAGCCCAGATATGGACCCCCAACTCTGTGGTCAAATAATCTTCAACAAAGCAGGAAAAAATATACAGTGGAAAAAAGACTGTCTCTTCAATAAACGGTGCTGGGAAAATTGGACAGCTATGTGTAGAAGAATAAAACTTGACCATTCTCTTACACCGTACACAAAGATAAACTCGAAATGGATAAAAGACCTCAATGTGAGGCAGGAATCCATCAGAATCCTAGAGAACATAGGCAGTAACCTCTTCGAGACTGGCCACAGCAACTTCTTTCAAGATAGGTCTCCAAAGGCAAAGGCAATAAAAGTGAAAATAAACTTTTGGGACTTCATCAAGATCAAAAGCTTCTGCACAGCAAAGGAAACAGTCAACAAAACAAAGAGGCAACCCACAGAATGGGAGAAGATATTCGCAAATGACACCACAGACAAAGGGCTGATATCCAAGATCTATAAAGAACTCCTCAAACTTGACACACACAAAACAGATAATCACATCAAAAAATGAGCAGAAGACATGAACAGACACTTCTCCAAAGAAGAAATACAAATGGCTAACAGACACATGAAAAAATGTTCATCACCACTAGCCATCAGGGAAATTCTAATCAAAACCACATTGAGATACCACCTTACACTGGTTAGAATGGCCAAAATTAACAAGACAGGAAGCAATGTGTGTTGGAGAGGATGTGGAGAAAGAGGAACCCTCTTCCACTGTTGGTGGGAATGAAAGTTGGTGCAGCCACTTTGGAAAACAGGGTGGAGATCCCTTAAGAAATTAAAAATAGAGCTTTCCTATGACCTTGCGAATGCACTACTGGGTATTTACCCCAAGATACAGATGTAGTGAAAGGAAGAGCCATCTATACCCCAGTGTTCATAGGAGCAATGACCCCAGTAACCAAACTGTAGAAAGAGGAAAGATGCCCTTCAACAGACAAATGGATAAAGAAGATATGGTCCATATATACAATGGAGAATTACACCTCCATCAGAAAGGATAAATACCCAACTTTTGTATCAACATGGACAGGACTGGAAGAGATTATGCTAAGTGAAATAAACCAAGCAAAGAGAGTCGATTATCATATGGTTTCACTTTCTTGTGGAGCATAAGCAATAATACGGTGGACGTTGGGAGATGGAGAGGAGAAGTGAGTTGGGGGAATTCAGAGGAGGAGATGAAGCATGAGAGACTGTGGGCTCTGAGAAACATACTGAGGATTTTGGAGGGGAGGGGGATGGGGAGTTGGGTGAGCCTGGTGGTGGGTATTAAGGAGGGCACGTATTGCATGGAGCACTGGGTGTGGTGCATAAACAATGAATTATGGATCACTGAAAAAAAATAAAATCAATTAAATGAGGGGAAAAAAGTGAGAGACACTGGCAATTCACCTTTGCTAAGCATATTCAGATGCAACTACAAGGTAAAGAGAGACAAGGACCTAACAGAGGCTCTGTCTCCTTGGTGTCATTTCATAAATGCATAAACATAAGGAAACAGAGGGATAGAGAAGTTTAAAGAAAATTTATTAAAACAGGTTCCAAGAATGGCAGGTTTAGGTAGATGCTTTTCAGACCATGTGGGTTTTTTTTTTTTTAAGATATATTTATTTATTTATTTATTTATTTATTTATTTATTTGAGAGAGAGAGAGAGAGAGAGAGAGCCTGAGCAGGGGGGAGGGATTGAGGGAGGGGGTAGAGAAGCAGACTCCCTACTGAGTGTGGAGCCTGATACAGGGCTCGACCTCACGACCCCAAGATTGTGACTCAAGTTAAAATCAATAGTCAAATGCTTAACCAACTAAACCACCTAGGTGCCCCAGACCATGTGGTTCTAATGGGTGTTTCCATCATGTGCCAAGAGGTGGGTACCTGATTCCCAATGGACCAATCATGAAGTTTCATGCCTCAGTCACAAGAACTGGTCCAGGAACTAGAGATCGAGTTCAATCATGATGCCCAATGATTCATTCAATCATTGCCTATGTAATGAAGCAAAGCTTGGTCGGAAGTGGCTCTGGAGACCTCTGACTTTGAGGCTGGTATCTGAAATGAGGGCATTCTTACAGGGAACTGTGCTTTAACCTATTTTAGCTAGCTTCAGGTATGTGGGAAGTAGATAGACAAGTTAGGAGATTACTTCAATGGTGCAAGCAAGAAATTTTGAAGATAGAAATAAGGAGAAATGGACGGGTTCAAAAGATAAAAAGTGAAGTCAGTAGGACTTAGTGATGGACATTGTCACTTACAATCCAAAAAAATGCAACATTTAAAAACAATGAATTACCAGATATTGGGGAAGGTATGTGCTATGGTGAGTGCTATGAAATGTGTAAACCTGGCAATTCACAGATCTGTACCCATGGGGCTAATAACACATTATATGTTAATAAAAAAATTTAAAAAAAATTTTTAAATAAAAAATAAAATCTTAAAAAAAACTCAAAAAACAACAATAAGTTACCAGTCTTATTATCAGTAGGCAATTTTTAAAATATGAATTACACTGACATGGTTTTTTAAATCATAATAACCAAATAATACCTCTATGTATCCCTGCAGATTAGAGATAAGGAAAAACAAAAAACTCAAATCTTAATTTTCATATTCCCTATTTCACATTAATCACATCAGTCAGAGACTAATACAAATAACTTTAGGGAAAGTAAGCTATAAACCATACTAGTCATTAACATTATAATTTCATGTCATCTATCATAGGACTTGTCACTATCCCATGGTCCTCAGAACTGTGCCTAATTGACTGAGTTGAAAATAGTTGTAAATTTCTATTTCTCTTCTTCTATAATTGATATTTAAATCATTGTCATCATTACACTTTTCATTGATGAGCTCGCCTAAAGGAAAAAACTCGAAAAGTATCATTAAAGAGCAAGCACAAGAACCACAGTAGAACACAGAACACACTGCACAATATGACCAACAAATAAAACTTCCAACATGCCATGCATGGTGAAGCTTCAAAAAACTGAGGGCATAAGGTCCTTACTTAAACTGCACAGGTCCTAAGACCCAACCAGTGACATTACTGCCAAAATGAAAGAGCCCTCTGAGCATCAGTTGCCTTGGTACCCAGAAACAGCTTGGCATCATGTAAGTCAAGCTTCTTAATAATGCATTAAGCTTTCACACTCCATCAAGGTGTTCACACTCTATCCTGGGGTTGTACGAAATAACCTAATGTTGCTTCTATTCCCCCCTTAACTAGAAGGACATGAGTCACCAAATCTGACTGAGGTTTATCCAGCACACAGTACAATCCAGATTTTCCAAGGATGGTCCTGGAACCTAAAATATTTGCCCCATTGTCATACTATGTTTCTTAATTCGGGGCTCACAACACAGAGCTAGTGGAGTTATGTCTTTGTGATCTGAGCTTCCCTGGCCTACCAGCCTGCAGGCAAAACAAGGGCTGTAAACACAGGATAGAATTTCTTTGCCTCATGCATACCCACATGTTTGGGAATTCACAACTCAAAATCACCCCTAAATTATTCTTGGGCATCCCAAAGTGTTGCACATGTGTTCCCAAGTAAAATGGACTAAACTACAGTAGCCTCCTAACTGGACTCCCAGCATTCTCTCCTACTCCTCACAGAGCTACCAAAGAAATCTTTTCAAAGTACAATTCTGATGTCATCCCTCTGTTTTATTTCTTCAATAGCTTTAGTTGCTCTTATGATAAGGACCAAGATGTTGGCCTACAAGACCCCTGATGGCCAGACCTCATTCTATGTCTGCAGTCAAATCTTGCACCATACTCCTTCTTATCATGTCAGCCACACCAGTCTCCTTTCTGAACCTCAAATATATCATGCAAACTGCTACCCCACGGCCTTTGCACATGCTTCCCCATCTGCCTAATATGGTCTCTGCCAATTACCTCCCACTCCTACCCCCAAAACTCTCACTGTCCCTAAAGACCTCAACTCAATCCCTGTGTGTGTGTGTGTGTGTGTGTGTGTGGCGCACGCGCATGCACGCATGCTCAGAGAGGCCTTCATTAATCTCCATAACTAGGTCAATTCCCCTGGCTATATTACTCTCACTTCACCATGCACCTCTCCTCTAGAGCCCTTACATATCACAAATTGTTATTATATTTTCATTTGTCTACATCCCCCAATGAATTCTAAGCTCACGATTTTATTTCATCATCTATCATGGAAGCTAATATATAGCTTAATAAGTATTTGTTGGATAAATGAGTGTATTGTTAGGGCAAGACTATACTGCTAAAACAAAAAGACTCAACAATAATCTAAAGATTGAATAAATAGCTTATTTTTCACCTAAAAATTAGTGGTGAACATTCCATGTCAGTGATGGCTCTGCTCCACAGTCATTCAGAGACCCAGAGTGTTGTTTTCATCTGTATATCAAGATTGAGTTGATGGGTTCTAGCCAGTAGGAAGGAAAAAGAAAGTTTAGAGATGCACATCTAGGTGTCTAAAGTCCCAGAGCTGCAAGTGGCACACATCACTTCTCACATTCCACATGGCAACACCTAACTGCAAGGGAAGCTGATAAATGTAGGGTATTTTGCCAACCATGTGCCCAACTGTAATTTTGTTATTATAGAAAAAGAGGAGAACAAAATTTATAGACAGTGAAATGTTCCTACCACACAGTGAGTGAATGAATAAATGAGTGAATGAGTGCATGAACTTCAGTCTTCCCAGCTTCCACATAGCAAGCACCATGTGCCCCTCACTTGCCCTGGATTTCTGTCAACACCATCACAGTCCTCAATGAGACATTCAATGCCCAACAGTCAGGGTCATTTGTCTTCTTATGTGGCCGACAGTGCTGCCACCAGTGCTACAGAACCCACTGAGCACAAACAAAATCAACTAAAGTCGCTCCTCTCCTTTTCCTTGCTTTTATTATTGTGATTTCCCCTCCCTAGAATTCAAGCTTGGGTCTGCAGTGGCTAAGCTGGAAGGCAAATCAAGTGATGATACTTAACTCTACTCAAAGTTAATCTAGCCCTCTAACACTCGACCATTATCCTGGCACCAAGTTCCTAAGCAAGAGTCCTTCTGTTCAGGTTGAGTTCTTTCTCTCCAGGCTCATTGACCCTTTGTGCAAAGACAACTGGGGAAATTATCCCCACGGTCTCTCCTGACTACTAAGGCATGGTTGAACAAAGGATTTCACAGAGACAGTTTTCAAATTAAGACCTCAACAATAGAGGGTAAAGAAAATGTCTTCAAATTGATTCACTTACAAAACATTATAAAATGACCAAAATTCACAGAGTTGTCCACAAACCAGAAAAGGATATATATTGTGTCCCCTTTACTACTACTGCATACAAAACACCCCAAAGCTTAATGGCATAAAACAGCCTTTTGATAATGTTCACAGATTCTGTGGGTCAGGAATTTGAACAGAGCACAGCAGGGAAGGCTTGTCTTTGCTCTCTCATCATTGAGTATTCAACCAGAAGGCATCAAAGAGGAGAGTTGCTCAACAGCTGAGGAGTGGAATCATCTGCAAGGATTTATAATCACACATCTGGTGATTGATGCTAGTAGTCAGCTGGACTCTCAGCTGGGCTGTTGGTTGGAACACCTACATATGCCGCTTGGGGTGGTCTTTCCATGTGGGTTAATTGAGCTTCCTTATAGAGCAATGGCTGAGAGCTAAGAACAAATGTCCCAATAGAGTAAAGCAGAGATGCATGACATTTTTATGATGTGGCTTAGGAAGCCACATAGCATTATTTCCGCCATACTCTATGTGTCAAAGCAGTCACCAAGTTCCACCAGGGTGTACGAAGAGGGGACACAGAACCCACCACCAAAATGTTACAGTCATAATATAAGAGCATGTAACATTGGAGAGCTCTTTGCTGCCATCTTTGGGAAATAAAACCTGCAACATATGCTTAGTAGCCTCTGATAAAAAGCATTTTTTAAGAAATCCATTAGTAATATTTTAGAGATAGTAAGGATTTCTACATTTTGCAAATAATGATTGGAAAGGCAGGTAATACAGTTAGTGCAGACAGATATATTTTACTTCTATTTTTTAAGATTTTATTTATTCATTTGAGAGAGAGCACAAGTAGGGGGAGGAGTAGAGGCAGAGGGAGAGGGAGAAGCCGGTTCTCTGCTGAGCAGGGAGCAAGACCTGGGCTCCATCCCAAGACCCTGAGAACACGACCTGAGCCAAAGGCAGATGCATAACCGACTGAACCACCCAGGCGCCCCAAAAATACTTTACTTCTATTAAAATAAAACCAGAGGTAATAGTCTCAAAGGCTTTGAAGATAACTAACTGGCCAAACAGAGAGATTGTCACATATGTTTACCCAACACATGTACCATCTATATGATGAATGACTTAGGAATTAATTTTACACTCTTACGGGCATGACAGAACTATAGGGGAAAGAAAAGTTTCCCTCTGCAGCTTATATGTCTTTTGCTGTCTTTATTTCTGTCCCTGAGTAACCCAAATGCCCTCAGGACTCACCAGCCTGCAAAGTCACAGCAACAACAGTACCCACATCTTTGCCATTTTATGGCCTCTACTTCCATTCACAGGGCTGTACAACCACGGCCAACTTCCTAGCCCCAAAGTCTCATCTATTCTGAGAATCTCCAAGTGTTGTCACACTCAGAAAGAAGTCTCTTCACACTCTTCTGCTCCAAATGTTCACCGTCAAAGAGTCGCTTGAGGGAGTTGTCTGGACCACCACCAGCCCCCAACCCCGACTGCTAGCATCCTGCATGGGAACATCACACTCGGGACCACAGTCTCACCTGACACTCTGGCACCACTCTGAGCCCTCAAGCAGTCAAGCTGCACCCTGAGGGAATGGCCTCTTCACCAACGCTGACACACAGACATCAAGACTGACAACATCACTCATTGAAGTGATCCTTCCTCTTCTGTTGTCTCCCTCCACTGCTGCCAGAAATAGCTTTACTCTTGGAGTCAGACCAATAGACACAGATGGGAATGCCTGTGTCCACAGCAATCCCAACACACAGATCCTTAGGGAGCCAGAGCAGCACTGGATTCTATGCAGAAGTGTAAAGAATGGACTAGAAGAGAAAAGGTGGGGGAGGGAAAGGTGTCAAAAAACATATATACACATACATAGGTTATAGTCAATAAAACGACTTCTACTAACCATAAGGTAGTGGAAATGAGCAGTAGAAACTAGATTTGAGAGAAATTTCTGACTGGAAACAAGAGGATATGGTTGATTGGATATGAGGTGGGAAGGAGGAGTCAGGGTGACACTAGGATATTCAAATTAGGTTGGAGCATTCAAGAAGAGCACGAGATAAGAAAATTGGTTTGGACACATAGAGCTCAGCTTCCTCTAGTACATCCAAGCAGAGAAGGTCTGAGGCTGGACTGGACCATGGACAGGAGGTCTGGACTGAAGATACAAGGAGTTCAGAAGTCAGTAGAATCCAGAGCAGGTGCACGCATGAGGTCATCCAGGAAAAGTAAGAAGGAAGGTGTAAAGAGGACAAGATGAGGATAGGCTGCACAAGGAGGCTGAGGGGAACGGGTTTCCAAGATGAAACACTTGATGTTAATCCCACACACCATGTTGCCTCCCAGTGTAATTCATTCGTGGGCACACTCCATTCCTCATTAACATTTCTTTTTCCTTGGATTTTTTTTTTAATATTTCTACTTTATTAGGCTAGTACAAACACTAAATACTTCTTCTAATAAATGGCCTCTTTTATCTGTTATATCACCCAAATGAATTCAAGCACTTATAATTAGCAAGGTTTACATAACAGGTATAATTTCTTGATAATAAAGTCCAGCCATTATCGTTGATTTTTCTTAATGGAAGCATTTTGTTTTTGAAATAAGCAGCAACCATTAACGAAAGATATCTGGATAGCAATAATATTCAACCCTGATCATAACCTGTTTGCTACTTTTTTGAAACTAATCACAATTCTGGAACAAAATAAAAAACATTAGGAGATTAATAAAAGCCATTTTATCAGAAATTAATAAAAGCCATTTTATCAGGCTCATTCTTCTTCAGTGCTATATTTATCACACAAGGGAACATTACTTTATTACATGGGTAGCAATGCATTTATGACAAGGCACTTGAAAAATAAGTCTGATGCTCATTTTGAAATTCCATTTCTAAGTAGTCATAAGCATGCAGCCATCAGAAATCATTTTTTTAAAAAACTACCAAATGTTTTTAAGTGCTTCGTTCTTAAATAAAAGGACTTGGCAGGTGTATGTATTACACTTTATTTTTTTAAGAGCATTTGAGAGGTTTTATTTTTACATATATTTATTTACAAATATATTTACTTATAAACCAAAACACTGGAACACATGGAGTACTAAATATTTCTTTTTTTATTTAAATGTTTGTTTTTTTATTTTGTTTTATTTTTTCAGTGTTCTAAGATTCATTGTTTATGCACCACACCCAGTGCTCCATGCAATACATGCCCTCCTTAATACCCACCACCAGGCTCACCCATCCTCCCACCTCTCTCCCCTCCAAAACCCTCAGTTTGTTTCTCAGAGTCCACAGTCTCTCATGCTTCATCTCCCCCTCCAATTTCCCCCAAAACACTTTTCCTTTCCTTCTCCGAATAACCTCCATGTTATTCCTTATACTCTACAAGTAAGTGAAACCGTATGATAATTACTTTATCTACTTGACTTATTTCACTCAGCATAATCTCCTCCAGACCTGCCCATGTTGATACAAAAGTTGGGTATTCATCCTTTCTGATGGAGGCATAATATTCCATTGTATATATGAACCATAGCTTCTTTACCCATTCATCTGTTGAAGGGCATCTTGGTTCTTTCCACAGTTTGGCAATTGTGGCCATTGCTGCTACAAACATTGGGGTTCATATGGCCCTTCTTTTCACTACATCTGTATCTTGGGGTAAATACCCAGTAGTGCAATGGCAGGGTCATAGGGTAGCTCTATTTTTAATTTTTTGAGAAATCTCCATACTGTTTTCCAAAGTGGCTGCACCAACTTGCATTCTCACCAGCAGTGTAAGAGGGTTCCCCTTTCTCCACATCCTCTCCAACACTTGTTGTTTACTGTCTTATTAATTTTGGCCATTCTAACTGGTATAAGGTGGTATCTCAATATGGTTTTGATTTGAATTTCTCTGATGACTAATGATAATGAACATTTTAGGCTGTTGATATATGATGTATGTTAAATCATAAAAGAAATTCAATGCGATGGCCATTCCAAATCTAAGTAGTTAGGCAAGAGAAAAAGTTCTTTCTAAATTATTCAGTAATTTCACATAGGCAGATAATTTCAAGGAAGAGGGAGAAATGCCACTTTCACATTTAGAAGATCAGTGGTAAATAGCTGGTCTTGTTAACCTAAGTGTTACTGGCTTACCTCATCAGCCAGTTCAGAATACCAGGGTTCTGCAAAGTATCCTCTCCATCCAAACCCCAGCCCAAACGAGTACTTCTGGGAGGATCTTGATGGGGCAGAGACTGCCCACCAAAATCCATTCTCCCATTTCAAGATATAAAATTGTAACTAGGAAGCAGCTACCCACCCAGGGAAAAACCATCTCTCTCTCCTTTGGCTGTTAGGTAGTGTTGAAAGATAAACTAGGGCAAATTTTTGAAACTTTTAAGTTTATCTGAGCAAAAATAGATTCCAAAAGGGCAGTGCCAAAAACAGAGTAGTTAGGAGCACTCCACCAAAAGAGCGAGAGGAAAGACTTTTAGAGAGAAAAGGTGGAAGCAAAGCAAGGGTATTATTTGATTGGCTAAAGCTGAAGCATTCTCCTTCTTTGGAAAAGCCTTGTTAGCTGTCTCTGTGATTTGTCGTCCTTAGGTTTTTCTCTCTTAACCTTGAAGAGTTTACAGGCTTAGGTTCTGCGGTATGTATGTAAGCTATTCAGGTATTAGAACCACCACAGTCTAACTGCCTCCTTGTTTAATTAATTTAACAGTACAGACACATAACCTTCTCACTGTGAAGTGGGAACACAAGTGATGTATGCCACATCCAGACCAAGGCTTTTAAGAAGGAGGCCTTTCTCCTCCATGCTTTCTTTCTCCCCTACACCAGCTTTTGTCCCCCACACCCTCACACTCTGGCTCCACACTACCACCCTCCATGAACCCCTCTACTTCTTCAGCTGGGGCCTTGAAGTATAGAATTTCTCCAAGCTTTGTGGAGAAGTGGATGAGAGTATCCCTCCTCATTTTGGGAGTAAAGTCATTTGGCTTCAAGCAACTGAAAGAAAGAGAAATGATTAGAGGTGGCTTAAGCCATAAAAAGCATTTACTTATGTCACTTGACAAGAAGTCTAGAGGTAGACTAGAGTTCCAGATTTGGTGCAGCATCTCCACAACACCATCAAACATCTAATTTCTTTCCATCTAAACTTTGCCATTCCTGTCTGTCACCTTTTCATTCTTAGGCATGTCACCCCTGATCACAAGATAACTGCCATGGATCCAAGCAACTCCTCACACAATATCAACTGTAAAAAAGGTTGGAGAGTTTTCCTCAGAAACCCATCTGCAGATTTCTCCTTACAAAGCATCGAACAGAACTCCCCACATACTGGGTCACGCTGGCTCTGGGGAGCACTGGGGAAGGGAAACTGTCCAAAGGAGTGAGAGTACTGTCAATAACTAAAATCAATCATGATTTTTAGCCCCTCTAGCTGAGACTCCCAAAAAATAAGATTGTTTGTTGCAAAAAAGAAGGGGTGGAAGGACGACTCACCATTGGCTACCATAGATTCCAATACCACAGAATTGCTTTCTTCTCATGGAAAATGTAGTCGAAGGCTTCTCTTCTTTTATGACCCAGACATAAGTCCATAGAGGACTGGCCAGGGATAAGACTAAGTGGCAGGAATCCCTGGGTGGCTCAGTTGGTTAAGCATCCGGACTCTTGATTTGGACTCAGTTCATGATCTCCGTGTTGGGCAAGGAGACTCCTTAAGATTCTCTCTCTCCATCTCCCTCTGCCCCTGGACTCCCTCATCCCAACCCTTCCCCCTTTCCTCTCTCTCAAAGAAGAAGAAGAAGAAGAAGAAGAAGAAGAAGAAGAAGAAGAAGAAGAAGAAAGAAAGAAGGAAGAAAGAAAGAAAGAAAGAAAGAAAGAAAGAAAGAAAGAAAGAAAGAAAGAAAGAAAGAAAAGAAAAGAAAGAAAAGTAAGAAAGAAAGAAAGACTAAGTGGCAAACATCTGCCCCCTTTGTCACACACACACAAACTTGCTATGACTATGGTTTTGGTTTTGGTCATAGGTCAACATTTATCAAGCCTGCATCTCTCTCTTAATATAAGAGTTATCTAATGATAATCAAAAGGCTTCTTTGCAGCAATGTCCACCAGTTTGAGAGATGAGCTCGCCATATATATGCATATTATATCATTGTTTGGGCTCAAGTCACAGATTACCAGCCCAATCCTCCCACTTTTCATTTGCCTTGGCAGAGCTGGTCTGATCAGACATCAAATCAACGAGCACACCATTTTTCATACATAGACAACTCTGGTCAGAATGTATTAGAAAAAAATCTGATGCTAGGACTCCGTATTCCAAAAAAGAAAATATGGCTGGTGTTCAAGTCACATTAACAACAAACCAACAAACATTAATAATGACAACAAATCAATATTAACTGCATTTAATTGTGAGAAAAATCAAAAATTGCCATAGATAGCACACTACTTGTCAGGAATGGTATGTGTTAATAATTCCAAGAGAAAAATTCATGAACAACTTCAAAGAGTATCTTTTCCCAGAGGAAACGAAATCAATCAAAGAAAAGGAAATGCAACAGAACTGAATGAATTTTTTTAGGCTCTTAATATTTTCCTTCTTCCTATCTAAATGATTCCCAAAATGATGGTCTCTGGCTGATAAAAGATTCCAGAACAAACTGAGATGAGGCATTCTGATTGTCTATACTCCATACTTGGGGCAGTTCGCAGTTTTGTGATAAGACAGGCTGTGCCACTGACACCAGGTTTCTGATAGAGTGAATTTATTAAAACACATCATCTACCAAGGTAGTAACAGGTAAGATGTCTCTAAGACTTCAGTTTAGGTCGCTGATTTCTAATCTCCATAAATTTCTCTGGAACTGACTGTAAACTAGTTAAACGGTTGGCTGGTGACTAAAAGATGAGGAAAATAATGAATGCATATAAAGCAGCACAAAAGATTTGGAGGGATTTGTATCTGCTCTGTAATTAGGTTGGCGCAAGGGAAATTAAAATTCTTGTTGGCCTTCTCCTTCCCTTCCTCCCAGGCCTCCTCTTCTTGTATCCAATAAAAGAGCTCTGGAAGCCAATGGGAATGGCAGTTGGAAGTCAAAGATACAAAAAGAGAAAGGACGATGGTGGAGGGGGAATGAAAAGAAAAGGCAAAGGGGTGATGGCTCTCCCTGTTCCCCCATCGGGCACAGGACTCTCACACAACCAGAAACTGAATTGTCTAGTCGGTTGAAGGATGAAAATAGTTCCAGAGAATTTATTACCTCACATTTCTGTCACTACAGCTTGCACACTGAGGTATCACCATCTATTTATGTTCTCCTTTAGACCGGGGGTAGGCAACGCACCTGCCTCTGTGCCAGCCTTAGGAATGATTTTTACTTTTTCTAACAATTACATTTTAAACGATTATTTAAATGCCTACATCATGCTCTCAATTTCGCCTCTTGGAAGAGTCTCCAAGAGTCTAAATCTGAAGTGTTTATTCTCTGGCCCTTTAAGGAAAAGTTTCCAGTCCTTGCTGTCCACAAGACCTCTAGGGACACCACTGCTCATTACATTCTTAACTCTTAGATCAAGAAATGCTTGGTGGGTGAATGGATTAAAGAAAAGTTCTCTTTTTTTTTTAAGATTTTATTTATTTATTTGACAGAGAGAGAGAGTCCAGGCAGGGGGAGTGGCAGAGGGAGAGGGAGAAGGAGAAGCAGTCTCCCCCCAAGCAAGGAGCCTGATATGGGGCTCCATCACCAAGACCCCGGGATCATCACCCCACCGGAGCTGAAGGCAGACACCTAATCTGCTGAGCCCCCCGGGCGCCCAGAATTAAAGTTCTAAGGGAGGCCTCATGATGTTCATTGGCGGCCCACAGATCAACAGCTACTTCGTGGCAGACCTAAAAGTGGAATCCTCACTGCAGGAAAGGATGAGGAGATGAGGCCCGCATAAAGCTCTCGACCACCTTTCCGAGGCTCACTTGCCAACAAACTGATCACAGCTGTTCAGGATGGACCTCAATGAAAAGAGTCAAATACATTTAGTTGGAAGTGCCCCCCCCCCACAAAAAACAATCTTATTCCTAAAGAGAGGGATAGTTTGAGACTCAGCCCCTGGGGAGTGACAAAATTGACATTGTCCCAAACAATTAATCTGTCTATAGGGGCCTGTTGGGAAGACACTGAAGAACTTCTTTTTCCTATGAGGTTCAAAACTGATCCGTGTGTAGTTTAATGTAGTTTAATGGTAAACTGCAAGAGGACACATTGACGACATAAAAATAAATGTATTTCACTATGTACGCTCAGAACTACATCAGAGGGAAAAATAATTTGTTTGGTAGATTTTTTTTGCCCATTTTTAATGTCTCATGTGATAAAAGAGTTTTTGACTCTTTCCTGGGGAGGCTACTCCCTAAACTAATACTTTCTGTTGTCATTCATGTTTGCCAAGGCAATATCTCAAGGTCTAATGGGTTTATTCGCCACTCGACACAGATGCTGAATTGAAACCGTTCTAAAATACCCAAACTATATTATAATTTTTGCTGTATTTTCAAAAGCTTGGGGATATAAAATCTTGATATGTCTATTTTTAAGAATACTGATGCTTTCTTCGGAATTTGGGAGCAAGGAGTCAGTGAATTGGGTAAAACTGAACATTTTGACCTGCCATCTGGGCAGTTACAATTAGCCTAATGCTATTGCGTATGTGAACTGTAGCTTTGTATTATCTAGACGGTGTTAGAGAAAAACCCTTCCTTCCTCTCTCCAGAGTGCTCCTTTGAAAGTCTTGCTGCTCTAGTTAGTTCAATACTATTTATTTTCACTTGTGTTCATTACTTTAGTTCTCAGGAGTAATGTTCAATGTTTAGCAACAATAAATTTTATTTCCCACATGTCAGTCTGGTTACAAAGCTGATACAAATCCCTCTAAATCTTTTGTGCCACCTAGTATGCATGCATTATTTTCCTCATCTTCTTGTCACCAGCCAACCATTTAACTAGTTTACAGTCAGTTCCAAAGTCATTTATGTAGATTAGGAGCCAAGAGTAATCCAAAGCCCTCCAGGCATCTCACCTGGCCCTCACTGCACTGCATGGGGTTCTCTATCAAATCAGCCCCTCCTACACTGTGTGGAACTGCGGCATTGGCTTTATTTAACCTCCAATTTCAGAACACAAACTCTCTGCTCATAACCAATCAACCAACAATTATTTCTAATCATGTAATGCTCTCCTAAGGAGTTGGATGGATAAGTAGATAGACAGACAGATAGATAGATAGATAGATGATAACACATGACAAAAGGCAATATTAAACAAAAAAGGCAATATTAAACAAGTGAGTTTTTTTCAGAGTAATTGATTTAAACTTGGCTAAGGGGTCTAGTAAGTCTCGTCCTTTCAAAAGTGAGTCCTTAAAGGGTAAAAGGAATAAAATAATCTCCAGCTAAAATGCTCCCATTTTAATTTACGTAATGATTGGCCAAAGACAACTTATGCTAAAATAATGTTTACTCTTTAAGTTTAAGTTTAATAAATGGTGACTCTTAAAGCCATATTAGATGTTTTGTAACTATCACTTCAATATAACAAAAGTCCTTTGTCCATGTAGGTTATATTAAAAAGAGGCAATGTCATTTTCTCTAAGGTTAAAGCAATCAACAAATGTTTATTGAGTGCCACTCTTTACTCGGTTTTGTGTTGAGAGCTATAGAGATGTCATAATCAGCTCCAAAGAAGTGATGATTATAGACCCCTCAAAACAAAGATGTCAAGACCAAGAAGAAGGCCATATCAGAAAACATGAAGGAAAAGAGATGCAAATCAATACATCCTTCCTCTATCCTTTTGTCTGTATCTCTTCTCCCCATCACCAGGGTAGGATGCTCAAGCTTCATCCATTAAGACATGGGTGTCATTAAAGATTTTAGATCAGGGGCGGAATGAGGCCATAGACCTCAGAGCAACCAACCAAAGCAACCAACATTTCTTATAAACAAGACTTCAGGACACTGTTTACAAAGTTCTGCCCAAATTCTGGAAGGCTCTAATGAAATAATTCACACATACAAAAAAAAACCTGCCCTCAGATGACTTTGCATCTAGACCATGTTCAGCAGGTCCGGGCTTTATTTATACCCTTTTTTATTACATTATTAAGAAAACAACCTCTGAGAAGCAACAAATTTATAAATTGTGTCCTTTCAGAAATTTGTTCATGAGAGACTGAGTCAAAACAAAGATCTTAAGGTTGTCCAACTCAAATGAACTAGACAAGATAACCAAGACCTTCACCAAGCACAAACAAAAATTCACCCAAACAGAATTCCATGTTCGACAGATAAAACCTACAGACAGCACACTAAGTTTTCATATTGAAGCAATTAGGATCTTCCAGAATGTTATTACATTTGACCAGCTAGTCATTGGTTAATCTGTCATTTTTTTTAACTCTATTATTATTTTACCATGTCATCAGGTTTAAAAATATATATATCTAGGGATCGTGGTTTCCACTGTGGATTAGTAATTAATCTGTTCCTCCTGGAGCTGATTTTCCACACCTCTTTTCTTACCGTAAGCTTCTTTCAAAATTATTTTAATCTTTTGGGTGATTGTAAATGAACAATAGCCCAACCTTCATTAGTAAACACAGTACAATTCTCTAACCTGGTTTTCCTGCCTCTTCATTAGGGATAGCTCAGGGGCAGTGCCGGGAGGATCTGCGTAATCTTTCTTCAGGTTCTCTGCTTTGATGGTGACTAGAAGCAGGCAAACTCCCTTGGCTAGTTTGCATGTTAAAGGTACTTCTGGCAGGTGTCTGGTTGAAGATCTAAAAGCTCCTCTCCTGTGTAAGCAAGGGCAAACTCTCTTCAGTGACATGAATTGACAATAAGAAGCATATTTAACAAACTTCAATAACCCTTTGTAATTCTTTTTTTAGGTCATAAAACCTACATTAGAGAAAGTTTGGACCTAATGTTTTCTATTGTGTCATTCTGCCCTATGTCCCCTAGCCACCAACAGCATAAAGCCTTTAAAGATGGTTCTTAATTTGAGCAAGCCAGGGTAGAAATCTCCAAGTCTGGCTTTTTAATTATTTTTTAAATATTTTTCAATTTCTGAATTTGCTTGCATATCACTCACTTATTTTCTATACAGAGCAGAAGTGCTTGAATTATGCATAAAACCTTTAAAAGGCATTTCTCAGATAAGGCACTTTGTATTATTAAGCATTGTGAAATTATTATTGCACATCCCTTTTATTATGTAACTCATTTTAAATGGGCCAGAATATTTTAATCATCCAAGAAAAGCCATAGTTTATAGCTTAAAATTGAAAATATATCTGCACATTTTTTCCATAAAATATGCATGCATGATTTTCAGCTCCATTTAACTAATGTGTTTTGGAAATATGTTACAATAGTAAATGCAACAAATCTCAGTCAAGGAAAAAAGTAACATAAAAAGTTTGATTAATAGCAACACTTTTTTTCAACTTACAGAAGTCCATATTTTGAAATATGAATCATTTTACATAGATAACCTCTGTATTTCCATGCCGTTTATCTAAACTGAAGTATATTACAACTCTGGGTGCAGAATTGCAAATTATATCAAAGAAACAACTGTCAAAACAACATAAATTACCCAGAATGCATTTCCAAAGAAAAAATTGCCACTGTTAAAGAATTAAAGACTACTCCAAAAAATCAGATAACGCCCACAACATGGATGTATGTAAGTTCAGGAATGTAATAATTTGCAATCATATTATTGGAAATTATTTCTTAATTGAGCTAGTAATGTGAAAATGAAAATTGTTAGATGGTTTGGATTGGTGATCTTCATAATCAGCTCCTGGTAAGCATATAAAACATGCATGGCCCTGTACGTCTGACAGTCATTTCCTTGATAGTATCAATTTTTTCAGATGTACCTTCACAGTAAAACTCAGTCAGTCTTTAAAATGTGTATTAGAAATTGTGGATGAAAGCACATTTCTGTAAGGCAAAATTGGTTTGTGGTTTCTACTATAAGAACGAGAATTACCGTGCAGGGTATAGGAAGCCTAATTGTAAGGTTTGCATGGTTGGGCAGTAGCTAGAGTTTTCAGCTCAACCACACACGTCATGAATAACAATACATTGAATTTACATAGCAATTTCCTCAGTGGAATTCCAAGAACTACATAATCTCATTTAGACTCATAACATCTCTTCTAGGAGCCACAAAGTCGGACATGTCTCCATTTTAAACAACAGAAAAGGGGACGCTTATAGAAATTGGAAAACACCTTACACTGAATAGATTAGAAAGTACTTTCTAATGACAGAACTTCCAACAATTCCCTTAGAGATTCCAAGGGCACAGCCCCTCTGACCATGTGCCTGTGACCATGGGCAGGCACTGCACTTAACCCTGTGGCCAGGATCAGACCAACATTGTAAGACAGACAAGCCTCTATATTAGGAAAACCAGCTCTTTGCATTTCAACACTTTCCCTCCTGACCCACCACCTACTACCACCACTACCTAAACTGACATCTGTGCCACCTGACTCTGTCCCAGGACTATGGGACTTGGCACACATCCCTTTCTTCCGCCTCCCGTGGCTCTGGCCTTCCTAGACTTTGGCATCTACAAACTGGATCTTCTTCTCTACTTATTCCTAAGGATTAGCATATGGTACAATAGGACTCCCCTCCTCAACTCTGACTCAGTGCCTCAGTTCTCCCTCCTGGCTTCGCCTTTGAAGTCAGAGCTGCTGGTCATCTTTGAACAGTGCCTGATGCTCCCATACATTGCTGTAGGACAGACCCCAGCCAGCCTATTGGCAGACTGGATCCCTGTGACATCAGCCCCCACTCCAGGGCGAGCTACTCCTATGGCAATGGACTCTAGGGTAATTCTTTGTAACTCTGATGGCCTGAACTGGGGCCTAAGGAGAACGGAGTCACAGCTCAAGACCCAGGCAGTCTCGCCATTCGGTGGCCACAGGTATACCACCTGGTGACTAGCCAGCAATACTGCAAAGACCTAGTGTTCTTCACAGGAGACGCGGGGAAAAAGTGAAAGTGATTAGAAGTTGGACAAACAACCCCCCCCCCCCAGCAAGATGCAAGATCTGTAAGCAATGCAGATGTAGCACAATCTTCCTAGGAGATGGGGATTGTATGATTGTGGTCATCTTGCTCAAATTCCAGCACCATGGCCGTATTGCTCCTGCAATAATCTACGTGACCACCAAAAAGAAAAAATGGCGACCAGCTGAGAAACAGACCAGGTTCCTGAGATAATCTGAGTTATATTGGTGGCCACTTTAAGATAGGCAAGATACTCTCTCTTGGGAAGATAGATTCTGACCTCCAGAGCCATGTTGACTTTCTGACTTGGCCTTAAAAATGTGTTCCCATAAACTCTGGCATCATCTCTCTGGCCTGATCTTCCCAGGCCATTTCTTGATGAGGACCCTCCTTGCTTCTATAACCTTCCACCACCATTCCAGCCACTGGCTATACCCGCTCTTCAGGGCAAGTTCCCCTGCTCAGGCTGACCCAGTTAGTTCCTCATTCATTAGAATACCCACATACAATGTCCTACTTCCCTCCTCTGCAGGTTATCCCCACTGAGTATCTGGCTTAAGTGATTTTCAATCATTATACCATTTACTCACACTCTAACTCCCAACCTCTCCAACCAAAAAACAAAACAAAACAACAACACTATATATTTTTTTCACCGAACATCCATTCCCTTATTTTTTTTTTCTTTCTAACATAACCCTAGTTTGTTCAGTATGAAAGAGGGCCTAACTGAGAATATTCTCCTTCTGAGGCCCCCTATAGCCAGGATGGCCCTGAGACTCAGTTCTGGTGAATTTATGTAGAATGCTTTGAAGAGAACATCCCTTTCCAAACAAAAAGATAGACTCAGAGCCAAACAGGTTGGGCCCTCCTTCTTCCAGTATGCAGTGTGTATATGCAGCCAGAGATGGAAAAGTCAACCCACAATCATTAGGCAACGAGCCTGAAGAAAAATTCCCAGGCTAAGGCTGGCCAAATGGAAGTATAAAAGGAGCTGGGACTCTGATACAGTGTGGGATGCTTCTCAGCCAGGGACTGCCCACCTGGAGGCTTCTTATTATAAGAAAAATAAATAAAATAAAATAAATATAATATAATACAATAAAACCTATTTGGCGAAGGCGCTCTGGTCAGATCTTTCAATTGCTTGTAGCCAAATGCATTTCCTACCTGATACTTGCTCTGCATTTTTCCCATTAAATTTCAACAAGACTGGGCTATTGTTTTCACACTTGAAAGTCAAAGCTCAGGGTCTTTTATAGATAATAATAGGTATTCTTATGGGCCATACTAATAATCTAAGAGAAGAGTGTTTTTCCCATACTAATCTCTTTTCCGAATGTATTTCCTATAATTTTGGTAATAGTGTTCTAACCATTTCCAGGCAAAAGATAAGATAAAAGCACAAGAAGCTGCCTTTCTTGTGGAAGCCCAATTCTGATTACAGATGGACCTGGAGAAGCCCTAAAAAGGACTCTTGTGGTCCTGGATCAGATCCAGGGATCACACAGGCCCACACTGGTGAAACCCAAAAATCCATGTATGACCTACAAAACCAAGCCTCCAAAACCAACTAATACCAGAAAACTGGAAATTTTCTAGTGAGGAAATACTGAATATTCATTAAGGACTTTTTTTTTTTTTAATCTATTCTCCCCTGTGCCTTAAATAGAAATCATCTTCTAGGTTCTATGAATGTGTCCCTTATTATTATTTTTCAGAAAGTACAGAAAAAGAAAAAAGTACTTGCAAAATTTGCCTTCCTTCTCCTCCTTTCATTCGTCCACTTATGAACAATCAGCCCTAAATATCCAGGAAGAATTTGAGATACATCTTGCAAACTTACACAGAAAATAGCTAATACCTAAGAGAAGAAAGAAAATATCTAAGAAGAAGAAAATACCTAAAACCAAGGACTGGGGGGTTTCCTAAGGATGCTGAAGAGCAGGGCATGTTTCTAAGCATCTTCCCACAGTAACAACTGCTCTCCTTAAGTTGTCATTGTCATTTCCACAGTGCTGAGATCCTGTGGTTTTTCAAGTGCATGTGTGGTCCACAAATACAGCAGCACGCTGGTGAGGACTGCAAACACTTCCTTGTAGAGTTTAGGCTTTTGTCCCTTCTGTCAAGGTTGGTAAGTGTCACTGTCTTCATTTCTGCCTGCGTCTCATGCAGATCTGGACATTAACTTCTGTACCAATTTCTATGAATACTCATTGCAACCTTGTTGATCATCAAGCCTGACAAGGTTAAATTTGAGAGCGTGAAAGTCAGCTGAAAACAGCCTGGGGAAATGCGGTCGGAAAAGCATCTGGATGGTCCCAAGCCTGTGAGGGAAGGATATTTGTGGCCCTCCTCGTGTCCCTGAGGCCTGAATCCAGCCCACTCTCCTAGTCCCCAGCTCTATCCCTAGGACACCTAGCCCTGGCTGATCTTGTCACATTTTCTGTTGTTCTCAACACTGAATCCTAGCACCGTGTGAGGGAAAACACCTCCTTTAGAGTTGGACAGAAGAGGTATTTGCCAATTGTGTGACAACTTATCTTCTCCAAAATATTGTTTCTTCAACTGTAACATGTCAACGATACCAACAACACATGGGCACTGTCTTATGTTTCTGGGACAGGGGCTCATTTGACATGGGAATTTCACTTTGGGGAGATCTGTTCGAAGAAATCATCTGAAATGTGTATTCCCAATTGTGTGTTTTCTTGAGTGTCCTTCTCTCCACACTCTCTCCTAACACCCCCATCCTGCAGTTTTTCTCCTGTCTTCCACCTCCAGCTCCCTCTTTCCCTTACTGCCTAAATCTCCTTCCTTCTCTTGGGGACAAGGATTCTTCTTCCTAAAAAGGGAAGAAACAAAGCAGACGAATGCAGAATTCTCTTTGGCAGGCAGGACAGGTGGGGCACCTCCCTCCTCATGCAACTGAGGAAGAAAACAATCTCCTTTTTTATTGGAGAGAATCCCATTACAGGATATTTGAGGCTCTGAACATAAAGACAACTGCCTGATTTTGCTCTTCCTTCTTATACTTGACAAATATTAATTTAAACCCTACTACGTGCTATGTGCCGTTCTAGTTGCTAGGATATATTTAGTGAAGGAGGTAGACAATAAGCAAAATGTGGGAATGACAAGATCATAGTTACGATTTTAAGGGCTCAACCTGGCTACAGTGTGTAGAATAAGCCATAGGAAAAAAAGTGGAGGTCAGTTACAGGCTATAACAGGAGCGGTCTAGGAGGGAGGTGATGTTGGCTTGGACCAGGATGAAGCAGAAGAAATGAATGTGAGAGGTGCTCACATTCACGATGTATTTTTTTTAAAGAGTTTATTGATTTATATTAGAGAGAAAGAGAGAGAGAGCATGAGCAGGATGGAGGAACAGAGAGAGAGGGAGAAGCCGACTCCCCATCGAGCAGAGAGTCCTACATGGGGCTCAGTTTCAGGACCCCGAGATCATGACCTGAGCCAAAGGCAGATGCTTAACCAACTGAGCCACCCAGGCGCCTCCAGGGTGTATTTTAAATGCAGCACAAACAGGATCTGCTGATGAATGGGATGTGAGGGTATGAAGGAACACAACAAATACCAAATACTTTTCCTGAGCAGGAATTGGTCGTGTCATTTACTGAGACAGAAAGCACTGGACAAGGAGCATGTCTGGGGACAAATTGAATTTTTCTTTGGCCATCTTAAGTTTAAGTTGACAATTCCATATCCAAGTAAAACGGTCAAGTGGGCAGCTAGAAAAGCAAACCCGGAATGTAGGGAAGAGATCAGAATGAGAGAGAAAAATTTTAGAGACATCAGGATGTAGATGGTATTTTATTTTATTTTATATATTTATATATATATATAAATATATAAAAATATATTTACATTTTTTACTTATATAAAAT
>NW_022631047.1:2520297-2588673 GCF_010015895.1 Lontra canadensis | reverse complement strand
ATTTTTTTTTAAGATTTTATTTATTTATTTGACAGAGAGAGATCACAAGTAGACGGAGAGGCAGGCAGAGAGAGAGAGAGAGAGGGAAGCAGGCTCCCTGCTGAGCAGAGAGCCCAATGTGGGACTCGATCCCAGGACCCTGAGATCATGACCTGAGCCGAAGGCAGTGGCTTAACCCACTGAGCCACCCAGGCGCCCCATAGAGGGTATTTTAAACACTATAACTGGATTGATCACCAGTCATAATGAGAGCAAAAGGTAGACGGAAGAGGACCAAGAGCTGAGGCCGGCATCATCCAAACTTTGGAGATTCAAGAAGGAAAACAGAAGAGTGAGAAAAGGAGCCTAAGAAGGGAGGAGAGAACTAGAAGAATGACGTGTTGAGGAGCCCAAGCAAGAAAGCTTCTCAGAAGGAGGGGGTGTGGGGTGTGTCAGTGCTACAAGGGGCAAGATTTGGTGACCTCCACCAGGGGGATGGGTACGACAGCCTGACTGGAGTCTGCTCAAGAGAGAACAGGAGGCCAGAACAAAGAGGTGGGGAAGACACAGCTCTTCAGAGAGGTTTTGCTTTAAAGGAAAGCAGAAACAGGGGTGCCTGGGTGGCTCAGTGGGTTAAGCCTCTGCCTTCAGCTCAGGTCATGATCTCAGGGTCCTGAGATCGAACCCCGCATCGGGCTCTCTGCACAACAGGGAACCTGCTTCCTCCTCTCTCTCTGCCTTCCTATCTGCCTACTTGTGATGACTCTTTCTGTGTCGAATGAATAAATAAAATCTTTACAAAAAAAAAAAAAAAAAAAGGAAAGCAGAAGCACCAGGCAACAGTGGAGGATGACGAAGAGTTCACAGAGACAACCTGGAAAGGAGAAGTACAGGATGGCAGTTCTGGTTTTAGTTCAGGCATCCAAGGTAAGAGTCACAGGAAGGGCACCAGGTTTGGAGGGAGGTTACGTACAGCGTGGTTTGAGAATGTCAAGTTTGAGCTGTAGACATCCCCCCACCCTGGGGCTGGGGTTCACAGCTCTGAATGAGCTCAAAAAAAAAAAAAAAAAAAAAAGCTAGTTTAGTGTTCTCAATTTGAACTATTCTCAACTGTCCCCAAAGGCCCGTGACCTGCAGTGGTTTGTAATATTGCCCAGACCCAGATTTGAATGATACAGATGATACAGACTCTAAGGCTGCTGTGCAGGACTGAATTATTTCGCTGGTGAAGGAACCCAGCCGACATCCCAGGATCCACTCTCAATGTCATTTGTTCATATCTGAAAAACAGTATTTTTTAAAAATGGAATTCTTTTCCAAAAGACAGTTAATCCTTAGAGTCAGGAATGGCACAGGAGAGATCCAGGAAGATGATTTTAGGACATGGACTAGAAATCTTTAGGGGAAGGATCGTATGCTATCATGGCCCTTGTAAATTGGGGGATTTGCAAAGATTCTGAGGCACACATGTGCGAGTACCAAGGGTCTACATTCCTGTCACTCAGGTCCAGATCGCTCTGCCTGACTTACTGGTTTTCTACAGGAACTTCCATTACCCCTGTGCTACCAGCAGGCGCCCTCCCCTGCTCGTGCCCGTCTCTGCAGTGCTACTCGTGCTCCCACCTGTCCTCTGTCCAGACACAGCCCCCCATGTGGACCATCTTCCTATACCAAGGGATTCTACAGGCTGTCAAATCACATCTATTGGATTTCAATGTTTGTAGCCTCCTGTGTCAGTGGACAAGTGGCCTAGAGAAAGTGTCCTGCCACTGCTCACCACTGAGTAAACTGTCTCTGCACATAGAGTTGGAATTTCCCATGCCCACAGGCCCCTCCACTGAAGAGTAATCTAACCAATGATATGCAACCAGAGTCTAATATGCCCTGGCTCAAGTTACCCCATTAGGCAGGGTTAATGTGTCTATATCACTGCTTTGTCCATCCAATCATAACTGTCATCATCGTAATCACAGCTTATTTTGTGCCAGGCTCTGTCCTAAGCATTTTGATCTTTGCCATAACTGGGTGAGTTAGATGCAGTTATCCCCATTTTACATATAGATAACTTGCCCAGGATCACATAGCAAATAAGCCAGTAAGTAGCAAAGCTAGGATTCTAAGCCAGATTGTCTGTTCTGATGCTCTGATGCTCCCCAAGTCCCACATCCTAGAGATGAAGGGGTAGGGTTGTGGGGAGGGGAAGGGGGACATGTTTTTAGTAGTCCGTTTTGGTATATGGTTCAAGCCACCTTCACTAACTGAGTTTTAAGTCTTAAGCTGTTTGTTAATTTAATTTTTAAGCTGTTTGTTAATTTCTGACTCCTGTATATATTTCTCGGTTCAGAGTTTAACACTGAAAATGGGTTGTAAATTAATGGCTCCCTCAGAAAGCCCAACATTAACCTGGTCCTATTTTACTAAAGTAGCATAAAGGGTTAAAAACTAAAAAATCCCTTTCTTCCAGTTTAGTCCTAGAGACACATATGGCTCCAGCTGGATGAGAGCCACTTTGGGGATACTTTGCTTCATCAGGAAGCATCCAAGCCTCCCTTGTCCAAGGACTAGCCCTTTTTCCTCAACACTTGGACCATCACTGTATCAACCTCCCCTTCAGTCTTTTTGGTCCTCCAGCAGCTCAAATTTTTCCATGCAATCCCAGGTTTTGTCCCATGACCAACAAGACTAGAGGAAGGCAAAGAGTCCCGTGTTTTTTGGATAGTCCAGTGTCTTTGAGAAATCAGAGACATAGTTACATATCCTAGCCATCACTGGAGCCCCAAAAGCACACCATGGCCCACTTTGATCTCTTACCTCACTTTACTATAGCACCAGAATCCAAAGCAAAAGTTTTCAACTGTTACTTACTGAGTGCCCATTATGCACCTGGGATGCGGTAGTAAGAGACAGATGTGGCTTCTCTTTGGCTTCCCTCCTTTTAGAACCCATTCAGCCTGTGTTAAACAACTGTGGTGTGTATGAATCTATATTTTCTTTACCTGAGTCCCAGGAAAACTGAATGATATTTGGAACCAAACCTGAAAAGATACCTCTGTGTCCAAAAATAGAAAGACCCTTGCAATTCTCTGAAAGATAATGATCTAGAATAGGATTTTTAACTGTTCATAAGGCCTACAAATCTTCTGATATTGTTTGTAATTTTCTGCGTATATACTTATGTACATGTATCTTTGGAAAGGGTCTATAACCTCATTAGAATCTCAAAAACCTCCAGGAACCAGAAAAGATTAAGAAACCACTGCTGTAGGGTAACTTCTAATGAGCAAATTCCCAAGTTAGAATCTGGTAGCAGTTGAATTCTGGGGCTCCTGTCTTATCAATGGGAGACATCAAGTCCACTGGATGTCCAAAGTGTTATGGATACTGAACCTTCAAGCTCTGCTTCTCCCATTTGTCCCCCTGCATGGCAACTGTGAAAGGTGTTGTCCACAGATTTCTCTCCCTTAAACTCTTCTTCCTACTTTTCCATGTAATGGAAGAAAGATGTAGACAGGACATCCACACATTGACAGTGTAAAAATTATGATTAGATATGTCCAATCAAAAAGAAGTCAATTTCAGGGTGCCTGGATGGCCCAGTTTATTAAACATCTGATTCTTGATTTTGGTTCAGTCATGATCTCATGGTTGTCAGATCAAGCCCTGCGCCAGGCTCCCAGCTCAGCAGGGGTCCGCTTGAGATTCTCTCTCTCTCTCTCCCTCTGCCCCTCCCACTCATAGCTCTTGCTCTCACTCTTTCTCTCTAAAATAAATAAATAAATATTTTTTAAGTCAGTTTTCTTTCACTTCTCTTTTAAGTTTGTTAAATTAAAAATTATTATGAGGCTCTAGACCAATAACACAAAAATAGCAAAGAGTCAATGAAATATTATCAGTCTTTCAATCTGGAGAGTCTTTTTTCAAATACCCAGGAAATCTATGGACCATATAAAGATTCTTGATATAATGATAAACTCAGCGTAGCTAAAACAATTCATTCTTTTGCTAAAATAAGTTCCTTGTTATCATCTCTTAATAAATTAAAAAATAACTCTCCTGCCTTCCTCAACTCCCTCCTATGTTTTCTCCCCTTTCTCAAACTTAAATACCAACCTTGCTACTATTCTCTTGCTTCCTTAAAATTTTTTCTTAATTGGCAAACATATATGTTTCCAAAGGGGAGAATGAAAATACTACAATTTGCTGACAATTTCACATAAGATGCAGCCTGGAATTTTCTGTTTACTCTTAAAGAAGTGAAATATCAACTTCCTAAATGAAAGCTCCTAGGAGTATAGCTTAAAATTTATACACAATGGCACCCTGAACAACTCACCAGGGAAAATGTTGCAACCCACAGCTGTTCAAAACTGCCTGTAATTCAAAGCTGTTTCTTAGCAGGACCTACATCACCTAATACAATCATTTGCCAATCTTTCTTTTAAGATTTTGGTTTCATAAAATTGATTTAGAGTAAATCCAAGACAGGATGACAGAGAATATGGTGTCCCTCTCCAGTGAGATCTAATGTCAGATAGTTCAAGATATGGGGGAGGGGGGACAGGGTGCCCTATTTTTTCACTGGCAGCAAACTTCCTGTCAGGGAGAAAAATGGCTTTTCTCTGATTGTCTCTTTGGTTATGAAAGGGAACTCACACAATAGCATGATCAAGGACATGACAATGAGAGAGCTGAATAGTTCCACATTTTTGTATGGAAGGAGCTTTGTGTTGCTAGGAGAGAGGAGGGGATGGCAGATTAGAAAGACAGAAGTGAGAGAAGAAAGAAAAAAATGTCAGTTGGCAGAAGGCCAGGGAACCGAACTTTTCAAAACAGGGGAAACTAATATTTTATTTTGAGTGATCTGCTTCAGGGCAACTCCCAGCTCCCATTTTTACCATAAAATCTTTATGAAGTTTCCTACTTCCATGGGTAGTATCTGAAGTAAATGAGGAGAAGACGTGGTGGTATATATTTTGGTTGACTCAGGGCATAGACAAGGGAATAGATACAGGAGTCAAGAGGATGTGAATCTGAAAATCCTCAGAAGCAGGAAATTAGACCAATAAACAACTAAAAGGATGTGTTCCCCTGGGAATCCTCAGAGATGTCCAGGGGATGCTGTCACTTGGGCTTTGGCAGACAAACAGAACCACTATACGGGATTGACTAGAAGGCTTACACCTCAGACAGTTGTGGGAGTTGTTGAGGCATTCTATGAAAGACTATTGCCTCATTGTCGGCTGTGGGCTGGAAGTCTCTGTAGAGCCTCAGGACCAGCAATTGGGAAGAAAAACTGGACGTGAAAGGGGGAGAGCAAGGACAAACTGAACCCACAATGGCAAAATGAGGCCTTCATCTCTCTCTTAGCACCTCCAACCTCGACGACACAGATGACCTGCAGAAGGAGTTGGCACTCTTCACCACGGAGCTGTGCACCCATCTGGCCTAGGACATGGAGAAGCTGAAGGGGCTGATCCAGCAGGAACAGAGTTGCTGTGGGCTTGGCTACTGCTTTGAGGGAACAAGATGAACCAGTAGATTAGTAAAAATGCACCTGAACTCTGAGAGCGACTCGTACCCCATGCCGAACTTCAATAAACAATGGCTCACTATGGGCTACGGTGAAAAGAATCACTCCCGTTTTCACACGATTTTCCTGGACCTATGGATCCTAGTGATACAAGAGATAGCACCATACATTAGTCATCAACTTAGAGCATATACCACATCCTGGAGGGCTTTACCATAATACTACAAGGTGTTGCTATCCAGATGCCATGAAAACTAAATCTTCAAAAATCTTTCCAGCATTTTGTCAAGCCAGAGATTTCGGGGTGATGGGAAACACGGTAAGATCAATGAATTCCATCAGCACAAGTCCGTTGCTACACTTCAGCAGCTGTTAAATGAGTTCCCTGGTCAGGAGCAATGCTGTGGGGATACCTTGCTGCAAATCATATTATGTAAGTCCACAGATGGTGGTTTTGGCAAAAGCGCTGAGGGCAAGGAAAACAAATCCATATCTAGGGTGTCTCTTCCAGTGAGAACAAAGCCCTGCTTCTTCCAAGATGGATGTGGTCCAATGCAATCAACCTGCCACCAGGTAGCTGTCTCGTCTTTTGGGGAATGAAGCCATATAAAGGGTTCGGGGTTCTCCTCTATTGTTGGCAGGCTGACAAATCAGTCTTCATAAGTAGAAGACCATGTTGATGAGTCCATCTATAACCTCCATCCCTGACACTAAGGCCCTTTTGTCACAAGCCCACTGGGCAAGGAGGGGGTGACTGGGGAAAGACCCTGAATGACAGCCACAGAATAGGGCATCTTGTCCATCTAATGATTAAGATCCTCCTCTACTAGGGTTGCTTTTTGATGAATAGTCACATGAGACAAACATCTTCATGCCCTATATCCCTTCAGAAAAATCTATCCCTACACTTACTTGTCACCAGTTTTCCAGCTGTGCTTCTCCTTGGGTAGACCCTGTGTAGCTGGGCCCCCAGCAGACACTAAACCAAGTGTGGGTGATGGTTGAATGAGGTCGAAAAAATAACCCAGAGACCATAATGGAGACATAGGTTTCCTGGGGGAAATTACATAAGGTGTCCAAGAGCAGCCAAGTAGACAAAGCATCTACTGCTGGGATCTATGTGCAGCAAATTACATGTAACCACTTAGCTAGCCTAGCAGCTATCTGTAGCCTCTCCCTCCTTGCACAGCCAGCATTCCAAGGAGATCAAGGCTTGCCATCCAGACTCTCTTTCTTACAAAGGAGATGCTCTATGTTGGCCACCTCCAGAGCCCCTGACCTTGAATCCCAAGCAACACATTCTGCCTGTTGGGGATATAGAGGGAGGACAGGATCTCTACATTCTCGAGAGAGTGATTAACAGGGACATTCAGGGTGTGCTTGCACAAGCATGTTTACCAGCACATACCATACAAACCCAAATATTCAGTCACTGAATATTTCAGTCACTGGCCATCTAGTCAAACCACTAACCATTGTTTATGAATTAATATAGACCCCTATCTTGGGCCATCTCTTCTTCCAGGAAAAATGAATTACTAGATGTATTCTTTGAAGTACTGTACAGTACTACTGTACAATACCCTTCATTACTATAATTCAGAGCTGCCTCAGAGTAGGCCAGCAGTGGTGAGCTATCTGCTTTCTGGATGAACCAGCAATCATGCAGACCAAAAAAACGAGGCATGAATTTTTTTCTTCCTCTGTCAACCTTAGTCATAGGGAACACCCCAGGAAGCTGTATGCATGATTCAGGAAAGAGGAAACAAGACAACAAGGAAAAGGTCCATAGATATCTGGGCCACCTGCTCATTCAACTTTCTAAGCAGTCATGATCTGTACATGCTATTCTGAATGCCAACTTTATGGTTTGGTGGGCCAGCCAACACCAGGTTTATAACAGGCAGCTCGTGTTCACTTGGTGGCCCGTGGCCAAGTGTTGAGTCTCAACAAAGGTCCAGTAGTAAGCCAAAAGCTGTTTCTCAAAAGAAGAATAACCATCTACAAAGTATGGCAGTGCTTTGCTCCAAAATTCTAAAGGAGGTAATGCAGTATAATTCACCTGCTGGGGCCCGCCAAGGCTCCATACACATCTCAGTCTACACAAACCCTTTAAGTAGTATCAGATCTACTGGGTCACATGGCAGAACACGTTCTACAGCAAACTGGACCTGTCGCAGAGCATTCTCTTCTTCTGAACCATATTTTGACCCATTTCTGTAACCACCCAAATATACACATGATATACAATCACTTCTATTTTTTCTCCACAAATTTACAACTTAAGTAAGAAAAGGGGCTATCTGTTGTCTGCTCCTCAAATACTCTAACACATGTGGGGACTCTAGCTATCCTTATCGAAATATTTAAAGAAAGGGTAGCCCCCTAAGGCTGGCCTTCCTCAGGACACTGGTGACTGACATGTGACTGACATATAGGACATATAGGTCCTAAAAAAGAAGGAAGGGGCCAAAAGGTGATGACTAGAAGACCACTCCTCTGACATCAGAACAATTTGCTACAAAGCAAAAAATTCAGTTAATCATCTCTTCAGGTTTTTCCACTGCGCTAAGCACACAGTTTGACTGATGGACCAGTCATTTTGGCCCTACAGACTGTAAATAACAACTCTAAGTTTCCATGAAAAGGGAGGCCTTCAGTGAAACAGGGGATCATTTTGACTATGTGAACCTTATAGTTCCAAACTATTTGCTTCTTATCATATTTACTTTGTATTTTTTCAGGCCAAACTGAACAAAAATGCTAATTTAGCCCAGTTTGAAAAACAAAGAAGACAGAGATTTCACTTGAAATGGGATCGTTCTTATTCTTGTCATCTCCACCTCGGACATAGACATTTAATATTTAAATGTTATTCCCTGTGAGACCTGGACTTTCAGCATTTTGTGGCTATGACAGAATTCAAATTTCAGATTCTACCTTGTGTGAAAATATCATTTCAAAGTGTGTGCCCCAGGAGAATAATAATAAACCTGAGTGTTGGCATTTTTTAAAATGAACCTTTTGCAGAGGTCTCTTAAAATATTGCTTATTCTCTCTTCTTCCTAGACACCAGCAGGTAAGCCATGATGCCTTTCATTTCCCCCAAGTTCAGTATGAATCAGTTACCAAATTACTTATTGCAAGCAGAATGAGTTAACTGCAAAATGAATTAAGATTATTGTGTCTGTGTTTAATACATTAATTATAATATATTATAATAGGCTAACCTTGCCCTTTTATTCTAATTTAAAATGTTACATTAATTGTCTCTAATTATAATTTGACTATTAAAAGCATGTCTGTTGTTTTCCTTTGTTATTAGTATAATCCTGAAAACACCTGCCGACAATCTACTAAATACTAAGGTTGCAGTGATTAATAGTAGCAAATCCTATGAAATCACTTTTTATCCTCAAGCAGTCTGAATAAATTGGGCCGTTAAAATATCTTAGCTTAAATGCTACATTGCTCTGGCATGTTTCATAAGGTTGCATCAATTGTTACTTTGCATCCCATAATTCACTCAGCATGACAAATGCAGCATGCAGGATTTAACCATGTAGTGTTCATTACTGACTTGGTCTGGCAAGGCTTAGTGGGGGAGCATGTCCTTCATAAAAACATTAATAAAATTATGGAAACAATAGTTTTAAGATTTCCTTTTTTTAAAATTTCCTTTTAAAAAAGATAAAAGTGGGGGGACAAACCATAAGAGACTCTTAAAAATAGAGAATAAACTGAGGTTTGATGGAGGGAAGTGGGTGGGCGATGGGCTAGATGGGGGATGGGTATTAAAGAGGACACTTGTTATGATGAGCACTGGGTGTTGTATGTAAGTGACGAGTCACTGAATTCCACTCCCGAAACCAATATTGCACTGCATGTTGACTAACTAGAATTTAAATAAAAATTTGAAGAAAAAAGATTTTCTTTAAAGATCATTTTCTTATTTGGATCCTTCCAGACTTTTTCCATAGTGTCTATGCAATAGTATTCCAAACACTTCCTGAAAGAGAACGATTTTAAGCAAATACACACTGTAAGCTCTATATTTTCACATATGCCAGAATGACTATCTAATTTCTGCGTTAATTAGAGTCAGCTCTTTGGCTGTGCCCTATTTATATGACCGAAAAGGTAATTAACAGAAAGGTAGAAACATTGAAGAAAGCATTATTGGGTTTCTATTGAGCTTTTTGTTTCCTGAGTTTGTTATGTTCTGTTTTTATGAGTTAAGACCTTCTGCCTTAATTGAATCTCTTAACAGTTTAAAAAAAAAAAAAAATCTGAATTTTACATCAGGAAGCCAGAATTGGCAAGTATTTTAAGGCCTTCTACCACTGTGCCATTGATATATGTGGCAACAAGAGATTCCCCCAAACTTCACGGTAAGTCTGAACGTGAAATTGCAATCAATCAACCAATAAAATAAAAGTTCAATAACTAAAATAAATTGTCAGAAAAGGTAACCCACCTTAACCAGTATTCTGAAACAACTGGCTGAGAAATTTGAGTACACCCAAATTCCAGGCATAATTTCAGAAGCAGGGAACTGTTAAAATTATTGTATTATATACCTGAAAATAATGTGACCCTGCATGTTAACTAACTGGAATTAAGATAAAGAATTCAAATAAAAAAAATAAATAAGCAAATAAATTAAAAGTTTAAAAAAAATTATTTATACAAAAAATACACCAGAAGCCTACGATTCTATTTGCAGCACAATCAGTTGAATGGTGAAAGAAAATGTTAGTGGAAGAATGAGCCTGATGCTCAGAGAAAGCAAAGGACCAGACCCATACAGACACTTCCTCAGAGTCGAGATGGATTCATCGGGATCTCATGATTCAAAGACATCAGAAGCCAGAATCACCCAACCACCTCCCAGGCTCCAATTCCATTCTGGTACCACCTACAAAGTATAATTTGGCTTCCCAGGTAAATTTTCAATAGAAACACTGTTGAGCCATAGAGATAACATTCTGGTCCCCTTGGCATTCATTTATTCAACAAACAGTAATTGAGCAACTTCTGTGTACCAAACATCCTGCCAAGAACTGGGAGATATGGTAGTGAACTACTGCCCTGTGGACGAGAGGTCTAGCCAGAGAGCAGACATTAAATAAATTAACATACAAAAAAATGTATAGGGACAGCTGAGTGGCTCAGTCGGTTAAGTGTCTGCTTTCAGCTCAGGTCATGATCCCAGAGTCCTGGGATCGAGTTCCACATCTGGCTCCTTCCTCAGCAGGGAGTCTGCTTCTCCCTCTGCCTCTGCCTGCTACTCCCCATGCTTGTGCCCTCTGTCTCTCTCTCTCTGACAAATAAATAAATAAAATCTTAAAATATATATATACATATATCTATATGTATATATATATAATTATACATTTTATTAAGTGTTACAAAGAAAGGATAAGAAACAATAACTAGAAGGACATAATTTGATCAGAAGGCCAGGAAGGCCTTCTTTGCAGAAGAGATGTTTAATTGATATTTGAAACATGCAGTAACCTGGCAAAGGGTTGGGTAGGAACAGCACCCACAGAGGGACCAATAGGCCTGAGGACCTGGAGGCAAGAAGGGCTTGGAGCATGTGAGGATTTCCATCCAAGAAAACACCAGTGTGAATAAGGTGAAGGGGGATGGAGGGGTGTGGTGCCAAAGACGAAGCTGGAGAGGGAGGCAAGGCTCAGACCCTCAGACCAGGCAGGGCCAAACTCCTTAGAATTTGGACTTCATTCTGATAGTAGCCAGACACAGAAGGATTTCAAGACTGAGAGGAACATGATCTAAATGATATTCCTTAAAGATCACTCCACTCATCCTATGGAGCAAGAACTAGAAGGGATTGAGAGTAGAGGTGGGGAAACAAGTTGGGAGCTCTTATGGAAATCCAGAAAAGAGATGCACACTGTGACTAGGATGCAGGCAAGTCCTCGTGAATTATAAATTACTAAAGTGGCATTTCAATTTAACCATCAGTCTCTTCTTATTTTGGCCACAGGATTTCCATGCTCGACTCTGGCTACAATGCCAAAATGTAGATTCCACACCTGGTTGATGGCTACCCTCTGGTTCTGCTTCCCCAGACTGGGTCTGGGTGACCAGCTGGCCTCCTTGGATGCCATCCTTATCTCCTCTCACCCCAGATGCAACATTTGAACAGGACAAGTCCTTCAGTAAATGAGCCTTGGGAACAAGGATGTATAAAGAACCTGAATTAGCGAGTTTGCCACTTGGTCTTCCTATGGTGAACATTGGCCCCCCTTTGTAGCTATAACAAATGAATAGGGTCAATGTTAAGAGCTCCATCTCCATGAGAAAATCAGTCATTCTTAACTGATAATAGCAGTTACTGAGCACTCAGCATGTGCCAAACCCTATTCTAAGCACTTTACTTGAATCCACCCATCTCCAGGCATTTAAACATTGGAATGTTCCAGGACTCAGCCCTCATCCTCTACTCTATCTGGACTCACTCCTTAAGTGGGCTCATCCATTTCCATGGTCTCTATGCCATCTATATACGGACAACTCCCAAGTTTCTGTCGCCTCTCGCTCTTGAACTCCAAATTGCTATACAGCTGTGTCCTCAACATCTCCACTAGGCTGGCCAATTGTTATCCACCTTCCCAAACTGAACTCCTGATTCCTCCCTTCCAAAAGTAAAACATTTCCCTTAGCATTCCCCACCTAAGTAAAAGGCAATCCATTTTTCCTATTGGAAATCTCTTGTGGAGAGAGAAGATGAGGTCTGCCTTTGCTCTCTTGTTCCATCTCCTCACCAGGCTGGGCACACAAGGCAGATAAAGAGGGAGAAAAGGCCGCGTGATGGGTGCTCCTGTCTTTGGAGGCTGGTACCCTCTGATGGGTAGCACACATTGTTGTGTCTTTCTTTTAGGAGGCATGTTTGGGGTCTTCCAATCCCTCTGCTCCAACAGGAGCTTCTGGAAGTAGACCCCACAAAGACTCTCCCCATTGAAGTTATCTCATCTTCTTAGGTAGTGACCCCACCTTCTATAGAGTTCTCTCTAGCCCAAAGGATACCCTCTTGTCAAACTCAGGCTGCTCCCATTTTAGCGCTTTCTCCTTGCTCTGTGGTCAGGGGCATCTCCAGCCAGTCACTCCTTTTACATTTACCAAAGAGAGCCAAGCACCTATTTCTGAGTCTCACAAATTCAGAGAATATGTCGTGTCTCAGGGCAGTCCTCCTGAATCCCCCTTTCCTTGACTTGAAGCAGGTGGGGAAAAGGGGAGAAATGTGGAGAATGTGGACAGCTCTCTCTAAAGGGATTCTTTTGCACCAATCCCTTTTCTCATCACTCACTTCTGTTTTAATATAGAGTCTGGGGGCACCTGGGTGGCTCAGTCGGTAAAACGTCTGCCTTTAGCTCAGAACATGATCCCAGAATGCCAGGATCGAGCCCTGCATCGGGATCCCTGCTCAGCAGAGAGACTTCCCCTACCCCCACCCTACTTGTGCTCTCTCCCTCTCTCTCCTGTGTGCTCTCTCTCTCTCAAATAAATAAACAAAATCTTAAAAAAAAAAAAAAAAAACAGTCTGAAGGTGGACTACATAAGACTTTTGGGACACTTATTAATACATCCTATGTAGATACTATTTCATAGAATATCTCCACTTCCAGAAAATTTTCTCATCTCTGCTTCTCTCTCACTCTCTCTCTCTCTCAATCTATACTGTCCAATAAAATAGCCACAAGCCACATGTAGCTATTTTAATTAAAATTAATAAAATTTAAAATTCAGTTTCTTTAGCCACATTTCATCACAAGAAGTTCCGTTAGATGGCGCTGCTCCAGATCCTGAGCTTGCATGACTTACCTCTAACACGGCTTCTGTAGATTGTCCATAACCCAACATGGCTGCTAACCCCAAATCTGTGGGACTTTTCTCTAAAGAACAGCCCCTCAATGCCAACAGGCAACAAACAAGGAATATCAAGGAGCAAATAAGGTCAAGTGTAAAGAACAACAGCTGTGGAAGTTAGAGAGTATCCACCATGTTTAAAGGAGTAGGGACCCAGCACCAGCCATTGTTGCCATGTGAAAATGCGAACCCAGCAATGCTGGCCCTTTCAAATTTCAACTGTAGCTAGGAATACGGAGATTTATATAAAATCCTAATGTTTAAAATTAAAATAGTGTTCCTTTCCTAGTTATATGTGCTCATTTTAAAATAGTCAAGAGACACATAAATCTATGTGGAATAATACCTATCACCTGAAATGCCATTATTCTGTACTGACCACCACTAACATTTGGTGACCATATTGTTATGCACCGGCCCCTCCTTATACCTATGCACAAGCAAGTGTAATTATACCTAAGTGGAACGTTATACATGCTACTTTTTCTCATGGGCAATATTTTGTGACTTTTCCCCTTGTCTTTCCCATGCTTCTTTTTTGATTTTTCACTCTTGGTTCAGCCAAACAAAAAGGTCCAGCTCAAAGATCGTCAATTTGTAATTTTTTGCCTTTCACATACCCTAACTCTTTTCATATTCTGTTTCTTGGCTTATGTTTTCTAGAGGAAAAAAAAAATCTAATATTCTGCTGTGCAAACCATTGACCAGCCTACCACTAATCTAATCAGTTTGAAGGAGACCTGAGTCCTACTCCTAAATACACTATGGATGGAGGTAGCACCCAGCTTCTTCAGCTCTCAGGGCAGCTGAAAGCTGAAGAAGGCTCAAAAATATTTCTGCTGCATACTGAGTAGTATAGCACAGGAATTAAAAGCAAAATTTCTGAGCGAAACTAGATTTAAATTCTGAATTCACTACCTTACTGTGGGACCTTGAGCCACCTACTTAACCTCTCTGTGCTGAATTTTCCCTATCTCAGAATTAAGAATCATAATAGTACCTAATTCTTAGGGTTGATCTGAAGATATAAGTGTAAAAGGCTTAGAACAGTATTTGGCCTGTGGTAAATATTAAATAAATGTTAGCTAATGATAATTTTTGGTTATTTTTCCCCTAATCTGAAGAGTGTACAGTTGTCAGAGCTCCCATTCAACAGGACCACTGAAGAGAAAGGCTCTTTTCTACATGATAGGTATCTCTATAATTCAACAAGAATTTTTTTATATTTTAGGAAATCATAACATCCAAAATATCTACTGTGCTTCTGTTTTCAGTGGTTTCAGACTAAACAAGTTTCTATCATTCATTTATAAGACCTTTAAAGAATGAGCTTTCCTCTCTCTCCCTTTCTTGACCATTGTGGTGTGTGCAGTTGACACTGCTCCTCACCATGTCTTCTCACAGACTTTCAGGATCAAGTGATTCTTGGCCAAGAAACAAAAGCAGAATCATCCCACTCCCCGAATCGTCCCACTCCCTCTCTCCAATGAGAGGAGACACTGGAAAAGAATGAAGCCGGTTCTATAAGGAATTATACATAAGATGCCACACATATGTCTGCTGTATCAAGGTCACCAACGTCTTACCATATCATGCTGAAAACACCACTACTATCTGAACAACTGGACATGCTCTACTGGGGAATTGATTTTTCTCCTGTTTCTATGCTTCTGTACTAGCAGATTGGTTCACTAATAACTATGTGAAATTTTGGGGTGCCTGGGTGGCTCAGCCGAGTGAGCAACCAACTCTTGGTTTCACTCAGGTCTTGTGGGTCATGGGGTTGAGCCCCATGATGGGCTCCACATTCAGAGGGGAGTCTGCTTGAAAATTATCTCCCTCTGCCCCCCCCACCGACTCACACACATATACACTCTCCCTCTCACTCTCTCTAATAAATTAATAAATCTTTTTAAAAAAATAACTTGTGAAACTTTTGTTGGGGAGGGAGAAGGAGTAAGTTTCATTCAGAAATTGAGATCTGCTTCTCGTCCTCAAAGAATCTTCAACCTAGCAGAGGAGTTAAATACATCGCCAATCACTATAATACAAGGAGAAAATAATAGGGTCATAAAAAGGGAGTAAGTAGGCCCTTAAATTGTTGCAGAAACTTTGGCCACATGGTCCTCCTTTGTTTTGGAATTTAATCCAGCTTCTCTCTTCAGCAAATTACAGATAAATGGAGTTGTATAGACTATGTCTTGGGGATACAATTTTCACACCGTGTATTGGTCAGAAAAGGCAGTGTATGTTGTAGTAACAAATAAGCCAAAAGTTGAATTAGAAGAACGTTTACTTCTTGCTCATCATAAATTGACAGGCTGCATCCGCTTATCATAGCTGCTGAGGAGTCCAGGCTAATGTGAGCTCCACCTCAACACATGCATCCACCATAGAAAAAGGTAGTTTGTTGGTTTGGCGTTTTGTTTTGTTTTGTTTTGTTTTGTTTTGTTTTAAGCATGTCCAGTTATGCTTCTTAGCATTTCTGCCTAGAAGAAACACCCTTCATTTCTGCTCACATTTTATTTGCCAAAGCAAGTCACATAGCCTCACCAAGTTCACCAGGTGAAGGATTTCTAGTCTTCTCACCAGCAGGACCCCTGCATGCTTGTAAGCAGTGATCAGCCTCACCACTCTCTGACCCAAATATGCACACACACACACAAAAAAAAAAAGTATCTTTTTTTTCTGGGACTGATCTCAACTCCCTCTGGATCCTAACTCCCAGTGATGTGCAAGAATCCTGTTCAGGATTTCCCTACAGACCCTTGATTACTTCTAACCCCCATTCCCTAAAGACTCTCAAATGTAATGGGAGAAGTTGGATCAAGGCCCTCAGACCAGTCCTTTGCCTTGTCCTCTCCCAATGCTCTGCTCTTCCTGAGCTCTAAGCTCAGGCCTCCAAATTTGAGAGTTTTGTTATTTAAAAGAAAGCTTTGGCTACCCTACAACCCAGGAATCGCACTACTGGGTATTTACCCTAAAGATACAAATGTAGTGATCCAGAGGGGCACGTGCGCCCAAATGTTTATAGCAACAATGTCCACAATAGCCAAACTATAGAAAGAACCTAGATGTCCATCAACAGATGAATGGATAAAGAAGATGTGGTATATATATATACAATGGAATACTATGCAGCCATCAAAAGAAATGAAATCTTGTCATTTGCAACAACATGGATGGAACTAGAGGGTATTATGCTTAGCAAAATAAGTCAATCAGAGAAAGACAATTATCAAATGATCTCTCTGATGAGGAAGATGAGAGGCAACGTGGGGGGGTTGGGTGGTAGGAAAGGAATAAATGAAACAAGATGGGATCAGGAGGGAGACAAACCATAAGAGACTCTTAATCTCACAAAACAAACTGAGGGTTGCTTGGAGGAGGGGCTAGAGAGAGGGTGGTGGGGTTATGGACCTTGGGTAGGGTATGTACTATAGTGAGTGCTGTAAAGTGTGTAAACCTGGCGATTCACAGACCTGCACCCCTGGGGCTAATAATACATTATATGTTAATAAAAATAAATAAATAATAAAAGGAAGCTTTGGGAATTCAGAAAGGCATGTTCTTTTCAACAAAGCCTGGCTTTCAATAACTGCCTCACTGTAGATTTAACAAATCCACTATAAGTGGTATGAATTGGACAATGACAAATCAGCTATGTGAAAACGTGAAACTCTTTTATTTTTATATCTGCACACACTTTTCTTTGACAAGCTTCCACTCTTGCTTGACAGTAAAAAAAAAAAGAAAGAAAGAAAAAGAAAGAAAAAAAAGAAATTTAGTCCAATCCACCAAAGTTGGCCCAGCCCAGAAGCATCTTTTGATTCACTTCAGGAATTACTATCTCAGTCAACATCATCCAAATCTCTTCCCAGCTTCCTTCTACTCCTTCCCTTTGACTCTACAGCTTGGGGGAAGGGCAAGGTTGCAAACCATACAGCTGCCCCACTCAATTCTACAGATGGGTTCCAGGCACACAGGAAAACTCAGGCATCCTTGCCACGTCATGTGGTGAGACCATTCCTCTCAGCTGCACCACTTCATGGTTTTTTCATACCTACATGTGGTAAAGCACATCTGTCAGCCCCAAAACTTCATGGGAATTCCTAAAGAAGGCACCAGCTTCATGTTCTAAAACTGCCTTTCAAGTCCAATGGGACACTCTCAGGGACCCCTGAGGCTGGTGAAAGATGCAGAGAGAGCAGGTCAAAGACCCTTCATACCCCAAAAGGAGAAAGGGGAAAGGACCAGAAGCCTAATATAACACTTCATAAACTGTGCCTTCTCTACAAAGTTCTCTTCTCCTCTCCAAGATGGCTTTCTATTTTCTCCTCTAGGCAAGAAGATGTTAAACCAGTTCTGGGATCACAGTCATTATCATTCAACCATGACAAGCTGTCATTGGTTGTGGACTTGGTTAATGCTAGTGTGGGTAATCACCAAGAAAGGAAGCTGACCTTGTGGTCCAATGTTTTAAGTTATTTCCACATGTAAATACTTCATAATTGATCCCTCTACAACTTGATCATTGAAGGTCAAGCTTGTAACTTATCTTTTGTTCCCCAAAATGTGTAGCGTGCAAAACCCTAATTAGTATTTTTAAATAGTGAACATACAATGTGTAACCGATACTTTGAAAAAATTTTCACTATCATCCCCTCATATTTCTTCTGCCTCTTTGGTCAAAGGTCCTTACACAGAAGCATCCATTGACACCTTCTGCCCAAAAGTCAGGAGTAATACAACCTGGGGGGGTGGGTTAAGGTTCACAGGTGCTGGATTCAGACCAATTGGAGCACAAACTGGCTTTCCAAGGACAATCAATCAAGAATTGAAAAGAAGTGGGGGTGCCTGGGTGGCTCAGTGGGTTAAGCCTCTGCCTTCAGCTCAGGTCATGATCCCAGGGTCCTGGGATCAAGCCCCACATCGAGCTCTCTCCTTGGCGGGGATCCTGCTTCTCCCTCTCTCTCTGCCTGCCTATCTACTTGTGATCTTTGTCTGTCAATTAAATAAATTTTTAAAAATCTTTAAAAAAAAATTGAAAAGAAGCCAAGAATTGGGTCAAGCCTAAAGAGTCAGTGTTGGGTTCTATTTCTTATTTTATTAGGGAAGATTATCTATTTATATTCAGGTCAGTCGAAATGAAGGTCTTTCAAGTTTTTACACTTTTTATGTTATTTCCACATACTGAGTAATAGGAATAAAACGTTCTATCACTCTCTCCCTTCCTCTCACTCCCTCTCAGCACACATACACAAACACACAAGTCTTACACATAGAGAGGGTATCCCCCAGTTATTTTAGTGGTCAGTGAACCAGTATGTGTAAAAAGTTTTGCAATCTATAATAGGCTTTGAAACTGTAAGTTCATTTTTGTAGAAAATGACAATTTTTATTATATCTTTTGAACAGCATTCATGGAGTGTTAACTCCATGGAGTTGCAACTCTTAACATTGCAACAATAGAACATGATAGACATGACTATGGCACCTGGCATCACAAAGACATGGTTTGAACCTGACTCGGTCACCCACTAGCTGGGACCCTGAGCAAGGTTCTTACACTCACAGAGGCTTAACTACACCATCTGTAAAATGGAGATAATACCTCAGAGGAATATGGTCAGGATTAATGTATATTTAAAGCACTTAATGAATATGTAAAGAGCTCAGTTAAGAGTCCATTATTACTTTTCACTACTTTAATTTTTTAATTTTTCCTACCTTTTTTTCACTTTTGTCAATGTTCACTTTGCTTCTCTTGGACTCTTACTTGATAGTGCAGGAGAATATACATTCCTGGGTCTGCCTTCGGCTCAGGTCATGATCCCGGAGTCCTAGGATCTAGCCCTGCATCAGGCTCCTTGCTCAGCAGAAAGACTGCTTCTCTCTCTCCCACTCCCCCTGCTTGTGTTCCCTCTCTCGCTGTCCCTCTCTCTGTCAAATAATAAATAAATAAAGGTTTGTTTTTTTTTAAATACACATTCTTAGGAAGCTGGGCACTCTCCTTTGTGAGCATCCTTCCACAAGTATTGTAGGAGGCTTACTTGGTAAATAGCAAAAACAGGGCCTCTCTAAACCTGAAGCATCCTATCTTATCTTGGAGAGCCATTAGAAGCTAAGCAAAAAGCAGAGGTAATTCTATCATGCCAGCTCACAAGGGATCCCTAGCACCATGAGCAACCTTTGCTTAAGTATTTGGCAGTTCCCAACCTTATTATACCCACTGCATCATATCTGATGAACTACATATAAAGGCTTTGGCACAGATGAAATATGTTGCAGATTATATCCAAGTCCCCCTTCTTCAGCTCTCTCATCCTTGAAGGTTCACAGAAATGCATGAGTCCCATGTCCTTAGGTGACCTCTTTATACAGATCACTTAGAGTTTCCTCTAATTTCTGGTGAGTAATTCATTTTAAAACTTTGGTCACCACTAGTAATTACGAATTACTTGTGACACACCTCACAATGGACATATATCAATTAAGAACAGCTGTTCCTAGTGAGGGCTACTGGAATTAGTCAAAAAATATTGATGTGAAGTGACAGCTATTAGACTTTGCAGCAATCCAACCTATCTTATCATCTATATTCAGTTATATGTTAAATTTTATAATTCACTAAAAAAAGCTTTACTTCATTACTTATGTTTATTCTTCAATGATCCAAAGTGTTTAAAAGGACACCTGTTTAGAAATGGTTGTTACATTTTCTTATCTCAAATATTCTTCATGTAGCTGTTCATGGTCACTTGGAATATCATGAATTGACTGCCATCCAGCTTTTATTAAACAGTTTTTAATAATGCAAGACTTATAAAGCAACTTGTGTTGAAATATGTTTCTATTTTTTTCTTCGTATAGTATAATTAAGAATGAAATATTATATTTGTTCGCCAGCATGTGTACTCCTATATAGTTCATAATTGTGACTGTTTCTAGAATAACTAGATGGAAAGCAAATAAAATTAAAGATACTTAATATAAATGTTTACCCTCAAGATACACTGCCCATATTAAAGTGTCTGTAGATCTGGTGCTTATCTCAATGGGCAACCAACAGACAGAGTGCTCTGTTTGTCACATTATTTTGGAGCTTCTAAATGTGCCTAGTGGGAATTCCATTACTTGTACCAGCTGTACAGGTGACCTCCTTGCCTTCCACTTGCCAGATTCAGAATATATGAGGCAGTTTTAAGCATGATTTTAAAATACAACATATGCAAATATGGCCATACTTGACATATTTACTCTGGTGCAAAAAAAGAAAAAAAAATTGTCCTTTCTGCTTTAACCCCTGGAATTATGGGATGTATAGTTTTCCATCTTCTGAATCTTTTTGCAAAAAGGTAATTTGACAGCCTTCTACATAAGGAGAAATTTTAAAGTCTTTTTTTTTAAATACGTACAGAAGGGAAATATTATTTCTCTTCTGTGGGAAAACTTTATAAAGAGTTCTTATTTTCTTACCAAAGAGAATTAAATGATTAAAAGAATCTGAGAGACATCTGGAAGGTACACTCAACCTGGAAATATCTTCTTTCCCAAAGCCTGGAAGTTCTCCCTTAACGATGTGTTATTTGCAATTCAGCAGTCTCTGTCCAGGCCCCCTTTTTATAACATGCAAAAAGCAGAGCCAAGATTGAAATCAAGTTTCACTAGCTACAGTGGTCTTGCAACTCTCCCCTATGACATACTGCTTCCCTTGGAGAATAATCACTTGCAAAGTACAGTTGAACCTTGAAAAATATGGGGGTTAGGGATGCCAATGAACTTACACACCCAAAAATCCATGTATAACTTTTGACTCCCCCAAAACTAATACACTTCCTGAGCCTCAAATTCTGCCTCTATAAAATAAGAGTATTTATAGTTCCCAGGATCTAGACCTGCCTTTAGGTCTCAGAGTCTTTGGGGCTTTAAAAACAGACAAGAGGGGCGCCTGGGTGGCTCAGTGGGTAAGCCTCTGCCTTCGGATCAGGTCATGGTCTCAGGATCCTGGGATCGAGCCCCACATTGGGCTCTCTGCTCAGCTCAGAGCCTGCTTCCTCCTCTCTCTGTGTCTGCCTCTCTGCCTACTTGTGATCTCTCTCTCTCTCTTTCTCTCTCTCTCTCTCTTTCTCTATCAAATAAATAAATAAAATATTTTAAAAATAAAATAAAAACAGACAAGAATGTTTGGTCAAGAAGAATCTTAGATTTTACTGGAGGAATGAGGTCCAACATTAGGAGTCAGGTCACGGTCCAGTTCACACCTGACTCAGAGGTTTTATAAGCCAGAATGTTACCATATTTTCTGTCTTCTCTGAGAAAACACCCCCTGCAAACACCCACATACCAAGGGGTTATCTTGTCTGTGGACTGTATTTGTTATGATAGTCCATGATTTAAGAAAACCAACTTGAGTTCTCCATTGTTCTTTGAAGAAGGCACTTACCCGTGTTTTCGTATTAGTGAACCTGGTTCTTAACAGAGAAATGAGAGAATGAATTGCCATTCTGATGCCATCCTTAGGGGAAGCTGGAAAAAACAAAAAAGAGAAACTTTCCATCTGTCAGGTTCACTTCCTATTTTAATTTCAAATTAAAATTCCTCATGATTAATAACTATGTAATATTCATAGCTATAACAGGCTAAAAGGTTATTATAAGGATTACTACAATGACTTACAAGGCACCAAAATGTAGGAGATACTCAATAAATGCTCAGTCCCTTCTTCCCTCAGTGGCCCAAAGTCAATTCCGTCTGCAAGTTTTTATATCCTTCAGCCTTCTCCTGTATATCCCTATGCACGTGCACGCGCACACACACACACACATGCACACACACACACACACACACGCCTCTTAACCTGGTGGTTTTGAAGAAGACAAATAAAAGAAGCTTCCACCAGGAAATTCTATGAGGTAAGGGATTTTCAAGGGGTGTGTCGTTTCCCCACAAAGGAACTCACCAGAAATTGTGTTCTCTCCTTGGAGACCTAAATGGCTCTGTCTCTCTGGTCTAATGGCTAGATTTGGCTCAGCTGGGCTGTCCAGCACTCTTCCCTCCAAGGTCCCACCCCCTTAGGTCCTGACGTGAGCAAAACATCCTCAGGCACCCGGCCTACGCTACATGTTCAGGTCCACAACGATATGATTTATCCCAACCTGTCTTCTTCACAATGCCTCTTCAGGAACACAGAAGCCATTGAGCCTGGATTCAAATCACATGGTTTAAACCCAAAATAACTTTAACATTTGTTCCTTTCAGAGAACTTCTTGACAGAGTTTTATAAGCTGATGGTTTATAGAGAGCAGGATTTCAGACTCCATATCTTCTCCCTTTTTTCTCCTGGCAAGGAAAAGTTTTGGAAACAATATATATTTGTTCAGCCCAGCAAAAAGAGGAGGGACGGGAATATATTTATTTCACTTTAAAAAAAGAAAGAAACACTTAAACCCAGCTCTCAGTACATAGAGAGATGCCTCCAGAAACTGAAAAGGGATAAACCTGAGCACATTTAATGTTAGAATCTGGCCAACAGTTTTAAAGATTGGTTTCCAAATCTCAGCCCTAGAATCATTTCTTTCTCTCAGCGCACAGATACCAGGGAGCCAGTGGACCAAAAAAGGTGGATGGATAATTGGGCAGCAGCACAACTCATTTCTCAGTTGGCAACCTTTCAAAGCCTTTTAAATCCTAAATAGCAATTGGCCTTTCCATTCCTCCTTTTCCTCCTTCTGGCTGATGCCTGCAACAGACTTGGCGGCCTCTGTTCTGATGGGCCTAAAAACTCTGTCCACTGCCTATATCAGGAAAAACACCCAATGCAAACCATCTGAAGATAAATAACCAGCCATTTAATAACACAGAATGTTTCCTGGTATCCAAGCTTCTGCCTAATAGTAAAATCCTGTTTTCAGCTCGGGCTACAAAAAGGGAAGTTGTTCGTCTCGTGAAAGATGGTCCTCCATCTCATGAAAAATAGTCATCCCTTTGGTCAACAAGTATACAAAGAAAGCAGAACCTATAACCAAACCTCCAGCAGCTCAGCACTGGGGAAAGGCAGAACTATGGTGCAAAAAACCATATTCTCAGGTTCATAAGGATTTACAGCAAGCTCTTTGCAGAGCCATTTTGGGGGAAACAAATCTTAGCAACTCCAAAATGAAAAATTTTGTATTTAGAACATTAATTCTCAACTCTGGCTGCACATGAGAATCAATCACCTGGGGAGATGTTTTTAAATATAAATGCTTGAGTCCCACCCCCAGAGATTTTGCACTCTTTAAAAAAGAAAAACAAAACAAAACAAAACAAAAAAACAACTTCACCAGGAATTCTGATGTGTAGCCAGGACTGGGAATCGCTGACTTACAATGGAGAGAAACCTTATAAACAGACACCAGAGATCAGAACTCTGGTTTCAGAAATATCCCAGAGCAGATCCACCTGACAGATGAAGATCAGCAGGACCTGGACAGCAAAGGCAGAGCAACCTGCATTACCTCCTCGACCTGCAATAGCCCCATATTGGAAAATTCAGTTTTTGTATCATGTAATATACATTGGTTAGTAGAGTGTCCAGCTGGGCCAAAACTGGAATGCAAAGTCTAGTTCCTCACTACTCAAAACATAGTCCTTAGACCAGCAGTGAAAGCATCACCTGGGAGCTTGTTAGAAATGGACATTCTTGGGGTTGTCCATGGTGACTCAGTCGGTTAAGCAGCTGTCTTCAGCTCAGGTCATGATCTCAGGGTCCTGGAATCAAGCCCCACATCAGGCTCCTTGCTCCGTGGGGAGCTTGCTTCTCCCTCTACCTCTCCCTCTCCTTCTGCCTGCCACTCCTCCTGCTTATATGCTCTCTCTCTCTGGCTATCTCTCTCTCTGTGTCAAATAAATGAACAAAATCTAGAAAGAAAGAAGGAAGGAAAGAAGGAGGGAAGGAAGGAAGACAGGGACATCCTCAGCTCCACCCCAGTCCTGCTGCCTCAGAATCTGCATTTCAGCAAGCCACTGTCAGATAATAAATTCACTCATTCAAGTTTGAGAAATAATGGTCTTGCTGTTTATGGAACTGACAAGTTAGTGATCCCTTCAGAGACTTGTTTTTATGAAGTGATAGGAAGGATGGACTAACAATAAATAAACAAATAAATAAATAAATGGAAGAATGGATGGGAAATTTGTTCTGTTTGTTTTGTTTCTGATTTGTTAAACTTGTTAAAGAATAAGGGCTTTACAGTCCTCAAAAAGTTAAAAATAGAACTACACTACAACCTAGCAATTACACTGCCAGGTATTTACCTGAAGAATTCAAAAATACTGATTCAAAAGGGCACAGGCATCCTGATGTTTATGGCAGCATTATCAACAGTAGCCAATTATGGAAGGAGCCCAAATGTCTATTGACTGATGAATGGATGAAGAAAAGGTGGTATATTGGACTATTGGACTATTACTCAGCCACAAAAAAGAATGAAATCTTGCCATTTGCAACAATGTGAATGGAGCTAAGGAGTATTATGCTAAGTGAAATAAGTCAGTCAGAAAAAGACAAATATCATATGATTTCTCTCATATGTGGAAATTAAGAAATGAAACAGATGAACATAGGGGAAGAAAAGAAAAAAGGCAAACCAGAAAATGGATTCTTAACTATAGAGAACAAACTGAGGGTTGCTGGAGGGGAGGTGGCTGGGGGGACAGGCTAGATGGGTGATGGGTATGAAGGAGGGAACTTGTGATGAACACTGTGTGTTGTTATGCATGTGATGAATCACTAAATTCTACACCTGAAACTAATATTACACTGCATGCCAGCTAACTAGAATTTGAATAAAAACTTGAAACAAAAAAAAAGAAGAAGAAGAAGAAGAAGAAGAAGAAGAAGAAGAAGAACGGATTTAGTCCATGGGTGTTTGAAGAGAAAGGAGGAGACAAGGACAAAGGATGATATGTTCTAAGACCCAGGAGGAAAATAATGATGATGATGATGATGATGATGATGATGAAGTCAACAGATAAAGGAGTGCTTTTCCTAAAAGGCTCAGTGAGAACCTGGTCACAAAGGAGTACATTTCCAGAACCCAGATGACAAACCAAGACAGGAAGGAGAAATCTCCCCACTGCTGTCCATAACCCAGGACTACGCTAACACAGCCATGATTGCAGGGTGGGAAGGACTGGCCAATAGCAGTCTTGGCACATGCATTGGCATTTCAAGATGCATATCAACCTGAGAGGCAATGGTAAGGCTCCTTGTCAAGGCAGCCAGAGTACTACCAGAATGACTAGAATTGTTCCTGAGTACATGTGCCTGGCATGTAGCAGGCATTCAACAAATATCTCTTGAAAAGATGGGTGGATGCAAGATACTACCAGGAGACTTTAGAAATAATTAGAGGGGAAAACCTGCAGGGGAACTGAGTACTACAGAAACGGAGATGGCACAAAGAATCATCAAAGTGTGAAGATGAATTTATGTGACCTCATTTGTACCTATATACAGTGCAGTATACATGTCATTATGAGGTCCATATCAAAGAATTCCCAGAGGTATCATATCAAGTGATTCTTGGAGTAGGTGGACCCTCTCCCGACCATTACTACAAAAATAATGGTCCCCCAAATTGTTATTCTGAAAATTGGTAAAGTAAAAAATAATGAAGCATTTACTCTGCCTGCTACTCTCCATGTGCAAGTAGCCAAATGGTCAATGAAAGGTCTAATAAAATCCCAGTGTTGGGAAAACTAGGTTTCCACAGACAGAAGAATGAAACTGGACCCCTCTCTTACACCACTTACAAAAATTAACTTGAAATGGATAAAGACTGAAATTTAAGGCCTGAAATCGTAAAGCCCCTAAAACAAAACAATTTCAAAATCTCTTTGAAATTGGTTTCGGCAATGATTTTTTGGATATGACACCATAAGCACAAGCAGCAAAAGCAAAACTAAATGGGTGGGACTACATCAAACTAAAACGCTTCTGTATAGCTGAAGAAACCATCAACAAAATGAAAAGGCAACCTACCAAATGGGAGACAATATTTGTAAATCATATATCTGATAAGGGATTAATACCCAAAATATAGATAAGGAACAATCCAATTTTCAAATGGGAAAAATACCTGACATTTTTCAAAGGAAGATATATAAATGGCTAACAAGTACATGAAAAGTTGTTCAACAACACTATCATCAGGGAAATGCAAGTCAAAACCACAATGAAGCATCACCTCATATCTGTCAGAATGACAACCATCAAAAAGATAAGAGATAACAAATGCTGACTCAGATGAGAGAAAAGGGAACATTTGCATACAAGTGTTACTGGGAATTTAACTGTTGCACCCACTATGGAAAACAATTTGGAGGTTCCTCAAGAAATTAAAGATAGAACTACCATATGATCCAGTAATCCCATTTCTGGGTATTAATCCAAAGGGAAAAAAATCAGTATCTCAAAGAGACACCAGTACTCTCATGTTCATAGCAACATTATTCATAATAGCCAAGGTGTGGAAACAACCTAATATCTGTCAGTGGATGAATGTCTCTCTCTCACACACACACACACACACACACACACACAGTGGAATAGTCTTCAGCCTTGGGGGGAAAGAAAAGAAATCCTGCCATATGCAACAACACAGATGAAAAACTGGGGTATTACAGTAAGTGAAATAAGTCAGACAGAGAAAGACAAATACTGTATGCTCTCCATATACATAGAATCTAAAAAAAAGAAAGGAAAAAAGAACTCAGAAACAGAGAACAGGTTGGGGTTGCCAGGGGCAGGCGGAATGGGAGAAAGTAGTCAAAGGGTCAAACTTCCATTCTAAGATGAAAATGTTCTGGAGATGTATGGTAGCTATATTTAACAATACTGTTCTATATACTTGAAAGTTGCTAAAAGGGTAGATATTAAAAGTTCTTTCCACACACACAACAGTAGCTATGTGAGGTTATGGGTGTGTCTAACCTTATTTCGGTAATCATTTCACAATATATATGTATGTCAAATTTTCTTTTACACTTCAAACTTATGCAATGTTATATGTCCATTGCATCTCAGTTAATCTGGAAAAAAATAAAAGCTCAGCTAAAACGTAGTAAAAATAACAGAATGTCATAATAAAGAATTTAAGCCAGCAGTTCTTAAGCTTGACTGCCCTTGGGAATCACCTTTGGGAGCTTCAAACATATTAAGTTGCCTGGATCCCATCCCCAGAGATTTTTATTTAATTTACCTGGTGAGGGGCCTAGGAATGACACTGGGCAGAGTTAAAATCTCCTCCCATGATTCTAATGAGCAGCCAAGGTTGAGACTATTGATATAGGCAATGAACATCAGTGGCCAACAATCGGGCAGAAGGCTGTTGGTCTACAATGTACACAGATCAGGTGGATAACAGCAGTTACCACTGGTCGGTCCTAACACCATAAAAAGATGTGATACAAATGAAAATACCCAACACCTACTATGAAGGCATCTCATAAAAATGTCAATCTGAACCAGATCAAGTCTCTTAACTTTACTTACAAGAAATGTAAGAGACTTATGGGAAATAAAGGACATCCTCAGGATGCAATCAGCAAAACCCAGAATGCAGGAAAGTCTATAAGACAAATAACCAACCCCCTTTTTCCAACAAGTAAATTATAAGAAAATAAAGGACAGGGAATCTATAAAAGAGTCATAAAAGACTTACCGGCCAATGCAATATGTAGACCTGATTTGGATTTTGATTGGAATAAGCCAACAGTGAAAAAAACTATAAGACAATCAAAGAAGTCTGAATATTGCTCGATGTTTGTGCTGGGGTGCCTGGGTGGCACAGTCGGTTAAGCACTGGACTCTTTGTTTCAGCTCAGGTCTTGATCTCAGGGTTGTGAGATCGAGCCCCAGATTGAGCCCCATGTGGGGCTCCACACTCAATGCAGAGTCTGCTTGGGATGCTCTCTCCCTCTCCCTCCGCCCCTCCCACTCCTGCTTTCTCTCTCTCTAAAAATAAATAAGTCCTTTTTAAAAAGACAATTGCCTTAAAATTTCAGGTCAGTACTTTTGTCTATAAAGGGTCAGATAAGTGTTTTAGGCTTTGTGCTTCTACAGTCTGTTGCAATGATTCAACTATGTCATTGTAGCCTGAGAACTGCTATCAACAACACAAAACCCATGCCTGTGCTGTATTCCAATAAAAGTGTACTTATAAAAACGGACAACAGAATGGATTTTGTCAACCTCTGTTTTAGGGATACATTCAGAAGAGCTTATAGATGAAAGTATATGATAGATGGAATTTGCCTCTAAACTCTAAACCTTCCACTGGAGAGGAGGGGAATGAGTGAGCAGCATAAATGAAACAAGGTTGGTCATGTGTTCATAATTGGCTGAGGATGAGTACTTGGGACTTCATTATACCAGTGGTTCTCAAAGTGTGGTCCCTGGACAATCCATGTCCGCATCATCTGAAAATTTGTCAAAATGCGAATTTTAGGTCCCACCTAAGACTTACTGAACCAGAAACTCTGGGGGTAGATCCCAGCAATCCCTTTTAACAAGCCCTCCCAGTGATTCTAAAGCACACTAATGTTATTCTCACTCTCCTTGTGGTCTTCTGTATGTTTGAAATTTTTAATAGTAAAAAGTTTTTTTCATCTGATTCCCAAAATGGCCATACCAGATAATTAGTCCCTTTTAGGAAATATCAATTGTTTTAGATAGAGTGTGATACATTGCTGAAGCAGAGGAATTTAAAAATGCAAATGAAACTACCTTTTTTGAAATGCTCATTAGACCTATTACCTAATTCAAAACAAAGAACACACACACACACACACTTTTTTACAGTCCTAGGTTTTGGGTTTTTTTTTAGTATTATTATTAAAGCAGTTAACTCACTAAAAGTTTATTTTATACGTACCATCAGCTAAACATCTGCGTCAACTTTTCAGGGAAAAAATAAGTTATTTGATCTGAAAACACCTCTATTATCAAGAGCATATTATGTTTAAGGGTGCCTGGGTAGCTCAGTCAGTTAAGCGACTGTCTTTGGCTCAAGTCATGATCCCGGGGTTCTGGGATCAAGCCCCATGTAGGGCTCCTTGCTTAGCGGGGAGCCTGCTTCTCCTCTCCCTCTGTGGCTCCCCCTGCTTGTGCTTTCTCTCTCATGCTCTCTCTCTCTGTCAAATAAATAAATAAAAATCTTTTTTAAAAAAGAACATTATGCTCAGCCACAGCAACATCTTCCTAGGAACATCGCCAAAGGCAAGGGAAGCAAGGGCAAAAATGAATTATTGGGATTTTATCAAGATCAAAAGCTTTTGCACAGCAAAGGAAACAGTTCACAAAACCAAAAGACAACTGACAGAATGGGAGAAGATATTTGCAAACGACATATCAGATAAAGGGCTAGTGTCCAGAATCTATAAAGAACTTAGCAAACTCAACACCCAAAGAACAAAGAATCCAATCAAGAAATGGGCAGAAGACATGAACAGACATTTCTGCAAGGAAGACATCCAGATGGCCAACAGACACATGAAAAAGTGCTCCATATCACTCGGCATCAGGGAAATACAAATCAAAACCACAGTGAGATACCACCTCACACCAGTCAGAATGGCTAAAATTAACAAGTCAGGAAATGACAGATGCTGGCGAGGATGCGGAGAAAGGGGAACCCTCCTACACTGTTGGTGGGAATGCAAGATGGTGCAACCACTCTGGAAAACAGCATGGAGGTTCCTCAAAATGTTGAAAATAGAACTACCCTATGACCCAGCAATTGCACTGCTGGGTGTTTACCCTAAAGATACAAACATAGTGATCCGAAGGGGCACGTGCACCCGAATGTTTATAGCAGCAATGTCTACAATAGCCAAACTATGGAAAGAACCTAGATGTCCATCAACAGACGAATGGATAAAGAAGAGGTGGTATATATATACAATGGAATACTATGCAGCCATCAAAAGAAATGAAATCTTGCCATTTGCGACAACGTGGATGGAACTAGAGGGTATCATGCTTAGCGAAATAAGTCAATCAGAGAAAGACAACTATCATATGATCTCCCTGATATGAGGGAGAGGAGATGCAACATGGGGGGGTTAAGGGGGTAGGAGAAGAGTAAATGAAACAAGTTGGGATTGGGAGGGAGACAAACCATAAATGACTCTTAATCTCACAAAACAAACTGAGGGTTGCTGGGGGGAGGGGGGTTGGGAGAGGGGGTTGGGGTTATGGACATTGGGTAGGGTATGTGCTATGGTGAATGCTGTGAAGTGTGTAAACCTGGAGATTCACAGACCTGTACCCCTGGGGAAAAAAAATATATATGTTTATAAAAAATAAAATTAAAAAAAAAATTTTATAATAAAAAAAAAGAACATTATGTTTCAATATACACAGATCACAAATCATTACATCATAAACCTGAAACTAATGTCATATGTCAATTATATCTTCATTAAAAAGAATATATTTTCCTAATACTCTACTTTGTTTTTATCAGATATTATTTTCCAGATTTTGTGAGATTTTAACAGTATTTATTATTATGATGTCTTGAATTAATTTGAATGGAAAATGTGCCAGATTTCTCAACCTCATCACCAACAGATTTTTTTTTTTAACCTTGTCATTATGCCAGTAAATAGTTCGCTATTGTTTTGGGAAATAAAGTATGTGGAGAATTTCTCCATTGTTCTTTAAAATTTATGCTAGCTACTATAGAATGAAGGTGCTCTCTGTATGGCAACACAGTCTGCAATTTGCCATTTTGTTGTGTAAATTTACTACCTCTGTAATTCCTCTGTAAGTAAGCCCTTCTTTGCCAGCATCTAAATATATCAATTACAATTTCTGAAACTACTGATGGGGACAAAGAATCTAGAAGAAGCATCTAAAATAAAATATGTTGTATCTAATATAACGTGAGCAGAGGTTACATCCTTTCTATTTCTTGATTTGATTTGCCTAAATACCTTTAGACTATAAGAATTGAAAAATATTGCCAGAAGTTGTCATTTTCATGTTATATAGTCAGTATCTTAAAAAGCTTATTTCCTACAGAACTGATCCAGGCATATTGTATCCGACCCGTACAAGATACAGATCGTACCCTCATGATAAAATAAATTATTTTATTAGTTAAGATGCTCTGGTTACAAGAAATAGAAACAGCCTAACTTAAGTAGAAAAAAAAGAATGTGGGAAGAAGATAGGGTAACTCACATGATGGAACAAAATGTGGACCAGACTCGGGAAGGGCAGAGACTAGAGCAACCCCAAAGAAAAAGAGAAGCAGGACCTACCTGATGAATGGTCAGTTCAGGGAGTGCTTGCAGAGATAAAGAATGCTAGCCATGTGGGGTCTCTATATCACTCTTCCCATGAATATAAATGCCTTCCAGCCACCTGGCTTAGGTCAGGAGCCATCATGTCCCTGACTGGTAATCCCATCAAGGCAAAACTGGGGTGCTGTTAAGAAGGAGGACAGCTGGGCACCTGGGTGGTTCAGTCCTTTAAGCATCTGCCTTAGGCTCAGGTTGTGATCCCAGGGTCCTAGGATCGAGTCCTGCACCGGGCTCCCTGCTCAACGGGAAGTCTAGTTCTCCCGGGCCCTTGGCTATTCTCCCTGCTTGTGCTTTCTCTCTGTGTCAAATAAAAAAAAAAACCTTAGGAAGAAGAAGAAGGAGGAGGAGGAGGAGGAGAGGAGAAGGAGATGAAGGACAGCTGATGGGAGGTAAAAATGATACATTTCCACTGAAATTAATTTTATTTTTTTAAAGATTTTATTTATCCATTCAACAGACAGAGATCACAAGTAGGCAGAGAGGCAGGCAGAGAGAGGAAAGGGAAGCAGTCTCCCTGCCAAGCAGAGAGCCCGACGTGGGCCTCAATCCCAGGACCCTGGGACCATGACCTGAGCCAAAGGCAGAGGCTTTAACCCACCAAGCCACCCAGGCACCCCCTGAAACTAATTTTAAAAACATGGGCAAAATACCACATGTTAATTATAGGAATTCCTCATTCAAGACTCAAAGGCAAGCATCTCTTTAATTCTGGTCATGTAACTGGACACACACACACACCCAAGAATATAAATTAAAATTCTGATAAGGTACGTAAGTTTGATTCATATTCAGCCTAGTTATATAAGGGGTTCATTCATTCTTTCATCCATAAGTATTTAAGCATTAGTCTAGATACGAAGGATATAGCACTGAAAAAAATGTTTTCAATTCCTGACTCATGAAACATATTTTAGTCAGAGAGAAACAAACAAGAGACAAAATAAATGAACAAATTATGTAGCATCTTAGAAGGTGCTATGGAGAAGAATAAACAAGAGAAGAAGGATAAGGGCTAAGGAGTACAAGGTCAAGCTCACAAATTTAAAGAGAGTGATTACAGAAGGCCTCACTGAGGTGACAATGGAGCAAAGACCTGTAGGTAGAGAGTATGTCAGTCAGGCAGGTATATGGAAGAAAACCTTCCAGAAAGAAGGAGCAGTAGGTGCAAGGCATTGAGGCAACCGTATACCTGGGGTGGTCAAGGACCATAAAGAGGCCAGTGTGGCTGGAGCCCCTGAAGTGAGCAATGGGAGAGGGATTGGAAGTGAGGTCAGAGGTCAGAGGTCAGAGGCTGGTCGGGTCATGACAGGCCTTATAGGCCACTGTGAAGTCTCTAACTTTTTCCCTAAGTGTGACAGGAAAACCACACTATAGAGAATTTTTTTAATTTAAATTTAATTAATTAACATATAGTGTATTATTAGTTTCAGAGGAAGAATTTAGTGATTCATCAGTTGCATAAAAGACCTGGTGCTCACTCCATCACACGCCCTCCTTAATGCCCATCACCCAGTTGCCCCGCCCCCCACCCATCTCCCCTCCAGTAACCTTCAGTTTGTTTCCTATGGTTAAGAGTCTTTTATGGTTTGTCTCCCTCTCTGTTTCATCTTATTTTTCCTTCCCCTTCCCTATGTTCATCTGTTTTGTTTCTTAAATTCCACATATCAGTGAAATCATATGATAACTGTCATTCTCTGACTGACTTATTTCTCTTAGCATGATACACTCTAGTTCCATCCATCTCATTGCAAGTGGCAAGATTTCATTCTTTTTGATGGCTAAGTAATGTTCCATTGTATATATATTCCACATCTTTTTTAATCCATTCATTTGTCAATGGACATGTGAGTTCTTCCCATAGTTTGGCTATTGTGGACATTGCTGCTATAAACATTTGGGGATGTATGTGTCCCTACAAGTCACTATGTTTGTATCCTTTGGATAAATTCCTAATAGTGCAATTGCTGGGTCATAGGGTAGCTCTATTTTTAACTTTTTGAGGAACCTCCATGCTGTCTTCCAGAGTTGCTGCACCAGTTTGCATTCCCATCAACAGAGTAAGAGGGTTCCCCTTTCTCCGCATCCTCACCAACATCTGTTGTTTCCTGAGTTGTTAATTTTAGTCATTCTGACTGCACACCTTAGAGAACTAATGCCCCACCTAAGAGTTCATCCTTCTCTTGAATCATCTTTCTATCCCCAAATCCATTAAATATCAACACACTCTTTTCCCCCCTGGCTCTCCAGGCCCATCTGTACATTTCCTGGATGACTAAAGACGTCAGCAACTCCTAGGCATTGTCTAACTCCCAGAACATTACTGCTTAGCTGTATCAGTCAGTGTCCAACCAGGAGATAGAAATCACACAGTGGGGGCGCCTGGGTGGCTTAGTGGGTTAATAAGCCTCTGCCTTCGGCTCAGGTCATGATCTCGGGGTCCTGGGATCGAGTCCTGCATCGGGCTCTCTGCTTGCCAGGGAGCCTGCTTTCTCCTCTCTCTCTCTCTGTCTGCCTCTCTGCCTACTTGTGATCTCTCTCTGTCAAATAAATAAATAAAATATTTTAAAAAAAAAAAGCCTCTGTCCTTCGGCTCAGGTCATGATACCAGGGTCCTGGGATCAAGCCCCACGTCAGGCTCTCTGCTCAGCGGGGAACCTGCTTCCTCCTCTCTCTCTGCCTGCCTCCCTGCCTGCTTGTGATCTCTGTCTGTCAAATAAATAAAATGAAAGAAAGAAAGAAAGAAAGAAAGAAAGAAAGAAAGAAAGAAAGAAAGAAAGAAAGAGAGGGAAAGAAAGAAAGAAATCAAATCACACAGCGATTTTAACAAAGTTTAACAGAAGATTCAATAATGGGGCATAATCTAGTAAGAAGTAAAGAATATAATTAGCAGCTACTACCCCTGGGGCTGAGATTGAGACCCCAAGTCAGAGCTTCCCTCCTCCTAGTGCTGAGATCCATACCATATTGGAAAGAACACTATCATAGCTCAGTGATGGAACTTGCTGGAAATCCACCCTCCGGATTCAAGAGAAAGCCACTGACGGAGAGGTACCATGCCTTGGAACTGGCTGTTAGCTGCACAAGGGGTTACCAGAGGAAATCTCTAGAGGCTGGATGCTGTTGGTTGCCACGCACTGCAGGAGCCAAGCATTCACTAAAGAAGCCAGATGCTGGAGATACCACACACAGCAGAAGCCAAGTGGTAAAGAAAGCCGTGCCTTGCACTGCTGGCCTATGAGGCAGAAGTCACACACAGAATGGGAGTTTGCCAAGAGAACACCCTGGAACCAGGACCAAAACCAAACCAAACCAAACTCTCTGCTCCAGTATCCCTCTAGCACCCCCTACTGACAAAGCTGACATCATGCCAGCTGGCAGAGGAGAAATGTTTCACGGCCCAACTCTATTTTCATAGAGCAGGAGATAATGGATGGACTTGAAGTGGAGAGGCAATAAATCGATCACTGGCAGGCCAGCGTTTCCTATTTAGATGCAATATTCACAGCATAAACTGTTGATGAACTGCAAGATTATACTTTTCGTAGTGTTGCTACTTTCTAATGCAAGATGCACTCCTACCCTCCCCCCAGAACACTGAAACCATGCCCAAGTGTGAAGCTCCACGTTCTGAAAAATAAAATATAGTCTATTCATTCTGTAAATTCTACACTTAGAAAATGCCTGAATATCTATTTAAGGCACTGGAAAGTCCCCTTGTTAAATAATGCCCAGGGTAGGCCTGGGTGCATGCTGTTCTATGTAATGAAAATTTAATTGATTTTATTCCACTTTAAATACTTGCCTCCGAGTATTTGCCTTTGTTTTTCCCAAAGAAGCACACAATTGTTGTCTTCTTCTACTTGGATGTATTATGAATGAATGGCCCAGTAGATCATGATGGAAAGAGCATGGGCTCTCTGTCAGGCAAACGTGGTCTTAAATTCTGACTTCACCACTTTCTGGGTATGTGACTTTCAACATACCACTTAATCTCTATGAAGTACAGTTTCCTCATCTCTAATTTGGGACAATAGCACCCACTTAGCTATTCGAAGTGTTTGAAAGAGTTTGAAAAGACTGTCTGGAGCACCTGGTAGACTACTTACCCCAGAGAAGTACCTTTTTTTTTTTTTTCTGAGAAGTACCTATTTTAAAAGAAGGCCTGGATTTGTGAATCTCATTGCTCTTTTATCTGCTAGGAATTTTATTCAGTTGTCCATGGTGAAAACTGTTAAGCATGCCAAGTTAATTCAAACTTCCATTCCAAAGATAGCCACAGAAGTATAAAATAAAATTTTGTAAAATGTTCCACTAATTACCATAGAACCTCTAAATAATATTCCAGTGTTGCTGGGGATAAAAACATTAATTGACACAGACACCAAAGGTTAATAGAGATTCTCAGAAACATTAACTGTCCCCATCGCTGCCTCTTCCTGAATTTTGTTGTTCTTCATAGTGAGAGGCCATTTTTTTTAAAGTATAATTTTCTTTCCTCTTAAAAGTGTCTTGCTAGAATAATTCTATTCTCAACTTCAAAAGTTCAGATAGCTACCTATAAGAAAACTAAGCACAGGCTTACATAAAATGTGGCTGTTGATGACAGTTCACCAAACAGAATAAGAAACTACACTAAAGAATTGTGAAAATAAAACTCCAAAACACCAGAATGACCTCAGACTCAAGGTTCCCATGACAATAAACAAATTTCTAGAACTTTCATGTAGTCTAATCCCAATTTCCAAAAACTGATATGTACTTTCTAGACCATATGTTCCTTTGGTTCATTTCGTATCACTAATGTTTTTCATATTCAAATTATACCTGATGCCAAATATTTTTTTTTCTACTTTGTAAAGCAGATGTAGCCAGAGAGGAAAGTAACTCTTCCTTGGCAAGAGGGTTCTGAAGTTTCCTGTAAGCCATTTGAATTCTCAACACAGGATCAGACAAACAAGAATATAATGGATCCCAGGTGTTAGGTCTAATTACTAATTTAACCATAAATGAAGAAAAGGGAAATATTAATCTTTGATGTAGGTTGCTGTGTTAATACAGAATCCATCATAATGAAGGAATGACCTCACTTGGCTCCGAGGTTAACGGTATGAAAGGTGCTGTATTGACCGAATGTTAATAAGTTGTATGTGTGGCAGCAGGCAAGCAGGAGATGGCAGAAGGAAGCTATAGTGGTAGCTGTGTAATTACAATGGAAGTCGTGTCTTGGATAATGAACACAATTCACATCACATCTTCTCGGTCACAGCACAATTCTCCAGCTCTGTTTATAGTAATCGGCGGGATTATTTGACAGCAAGATGACATTTTGGCTTTGGAACAAATTTTTCTCATAGAAAGCACAATTACCCACTGATATTGTGATATGTAATTAGACACAGCCATGCCAGGCAACTTAGATTTTTTTAAACATAACAAATAATGGAAGTGTTGTTTGTCAGCACACCACATTCTTCAATCCTTATACATGGGTTTCTTGGCCTAAATGTCTTGGTCATATGCAACGAATGCATTCTGAAACTTTTTAATTGCCTATTATTTAAATTAGAAGTTTCAAATTTTTAAATTTAGAAAGGCCCTGGCAGCTAAAACCAGTATCTGTGATGGATCAGATCTTTATTGTATGCAGAGACTGTGTTTCAAGGAACATTACTTGGCTCATATTCTATCTTAAGGCATTTAACCAAAAAATCCATATTGTAAAGGAATCTTATTACAGTATAAAATGTGATATGCTGGAAATATGTATGAATTCTTATGAGTCCAGTTGTTTTATTTAAACTCACTGAGGCATCAGTAATGCACCACACTGAGTATGTGAAAGAGGAAAATCTTCCTTTTGTAACCTTTCCACGTTTTGCCAAATTCAGAAGGGGAATTCTTTGTCTGGCGGGTGTATGAGTGTGTGCTGTGTGTGTGTGTTTGTGTGTGTATGTGTGCATTCACGTGCATTCATATTTGTCTACATTCCACCATCTCCCAATTACCCGCATTAAAAATGGCCAAGTTTTTCTCCTTTCTGATATCCCCCAGCATCACTTCAAACCATCTTCTCTTTCCTCAGAGTGTATTCAGGAGAAATCAGTATGTTTTAACATTAGCACAAACAAAACATACTTAAATGGAAGTGAAGTGTAAAGTAGCTATTTGTTGTATGTCATAAATAAATTAGAATATGTTTAAAATCATGAAAAATAAGATAAACATATTTTCCTTCTGTGGTATAAATGATATTTAAAATATACTCAAGAGAGGCGCCTGGGTGGTTCAGTCAGCTAAGTGTCTGCCTCTGTCTCAGGTCATGATCTCAGAGTCCTGGAATTGAGCCCCATGTTGGGCTCTCTACTCAGTAGGGAGTCTGCTTCTCCCTCTGCCTCTCCTTCTCTCTCAAATAAATAAATAAATAATCTTTTAAAAAATAAAAATAAATAAAATACACTCAGGAAACATTGGAAACTGTATTGTTCTGTTATAGATTATGAACTGTCATTAGTCAAAAGAAAAAAAAATCACACTAACTTCTTGATGTGATATTATCCGATTGCCAGAGATTAGCAGAAATATGGTGTTCCCCCCCTTATCTGTAGGAGATAAGTTCTTAGACCCCCAGTGGATGCCCGAAACCACAGATAGTACTGAACCCTCTATGTACTTTTTTTCCTATACATATATATCTACGGTAAAGTTTAATTTCTAAATTAGGCATATAAATTAATAATAACATAATAAAATGCAACAATTATAACAATATACTGTAATAAAAGTCATCAGAGAGGAGAAAAAACATGAGAGGCTCTTTTTTATTTTTCCCAAAAGGCCCATGAGAAGGAATTTTTTTTAATTAACATATAATGTGTATTTGCACCAGGGGTACAGGTCTGTGAATCATCAGGCTTACACATTTCACAGCATTCCCCATAGTACACAACCTCCCCAATATCCATCACCCAGCCACCCTATCCCTATCCCTGCACCCTCCAGCAACCCTCAGTTTGTTTCATAAGATTAAGAGTCTCTTATGGTTTGTCTCCTTCCTGATCCCATCTTGTTTCATTTTTTCCCTACCTAGCTCCCACAACCCTCTACCCTGCCTCTCAAATTCCTCATATCAGAGAGGTCATATGATAATTGTCTTTCACCATGAGACACTCTTATCTCTACGAAAAAAACTGAGGGTTGCTGGAAGGGAGGTGGATGGGGGTAATTAGGTGATGGACATTAAGGAGGGTACATGATGTGATGAGCACTGGCTGATATATTATTGAACACTACATCTGAAACTAATGATGTTGGTTAGTTGAGTTTAAATTTTAAAAAATTTAAAAAGCTATATGAATTGGGTTTCTCTCTTTCTCAAATACCTTCTTGTACTATACTAACATTTCTTCTTCTGATGATGTGAGATAGTAAAATGCCTATGTGATGAGATGCAGTAAGGTGGATGGGGTAGGCATGCATCATAGCGTTAGGCTACTGTTCGCCTCTGAAAATACGTCAGAAGGAGAATCATCTGCTTCCAGACCATGGTTGACCACAGGTAACTGAGACCACAGAAGGCAAAACCACAGGCAAGAGGGGACTTCTGTACTAAATTTCTATAACATGGGATGATGTAACTACCTCACGAGGTAAACTGTGAAGACTTAATGTGATAAAGCAGGGATCAGCAAACTATGGAACATGAGCCAAATCTGGTCAACCACCTGTTTTTGTTTTTGTTTTTGCTTTTGTTTTTTACATCCCACCACATAAGAAGAGTTTTCACATTTTTGAATGGTTTTTAGAAAGCAAAAGAATAAAGATACTTCATGACATGTGAAAATTATGTAAAATTCAAATTTCTGAGTCCATAAATGCAGTGATATTGGAACACAGCTACACTCATTCATTTCAGTATTGTCTGCTTTTGTATTTGTATGGCTGGTTTCACACAACTACAGCAGCATTGAGTAACTCAAGCAGAGCCTGCATATGACCTTCAGCACCTTAACTGTTTACTGTCTGGCCCTTAGTAGAAGAAATTTGCTGGCCTCTGAAATAAGCATGAAAATCATTTAGTACAATGCCAAGCATGTGGCAGGGGCTCAATAAATGATATTCATTTATATAAGTACAGCCTTAACATATTCATATATATTTCGGGAACTAAAAATATTTGGTCCCTAAGTGCCATTCACAACTATAATATTGTATATGGAGAAACCTACAGGGCCACACTGAGCCACTAAAAGACTTTCTCCATCCCTCCCCAGCTCCTCAGGACTTGCCTCCATGCTCCTCCTTCTTGGGAGATAAGGTAAACGGGCATCTTCTGTGTGCCTCACCCATTGCTTTCAATGCTGGTTTAGAATATTGCTCAGAAACACTCCTTTCCTCCTCCATCATCTCCATGGATGGAGTATACTTTGGGAATGACCAAATAACTTGCTTTGGAATGGAATATGAACAGACACATTATGATCTACTGAAATCCTCATTTCCAGAAGATTCATTCTAGACCTCAGTTGCAAGGGAAGCAAAACTCATTAGAATTAGAAACAATCCACTAACAAACAGCCCACCTAAAAAATTAGTTCCCATTTCAAACTTTCATAGCCACTGGGGGCATGCCTGCCCATCTGATCAGAACCTTAATCTTCCCTTTCAAATGAAACAGTCTATCTGCCTGATTGGACCCAAGATCCACCCAGCTAGCCCAGATATCTGCAGCCCAAAGAGTCGTTGAGGTTCCATTTTTGGTCTAAATAATACTGAAATGGATGATTCACAAATATTAAGCCTCAGTAAAATTTATTCTTTCTGCCAGCCACATGGAAAAGAAAAGTTCCAGTGCAAATATAAAACGCAGTCATCTGGGGTTACATACACCTCATTTTTTGTGTGGGATCAGCTTCAGATTTTTATCTAGACTAGGTTGTTTCTAAATTCATATGTTTAAAAGTAAGAAAAGTGAGAAATTGAGTTTGTGGTCATTTTAGCAGTAAAAGGTCTATGGGTCACATTGACACCATCTTGTGACACTGAATCTCTAAGCTACTAAGTAATTTGGAAGAAAAAAAGTAGATGAATGTGTCATCATTTATTGGCCCACTGAGGATTTGCACTAAGTAAAATATCTTCCAGGAGCAGGCCCAAAAAACATCACTCTGTGGGTTTCCTACTGGACAGGATATGCTTCTCACCATCATTCTCTAACTGCATAAAGAAAGGATTCATGTCATCAAAGAAGCACAGGGAATCCGACTTAGAAAAGACCTTGCCTCTGAAGCCACACCAGTAGAATTCTTGGCTCAATTATGCAATGAAATTATCCAAATGCTTTTCTACTAATACAATCCACTCTGCCCAGACTTCCTTCATCCCTGGTTCATTATTTTAATAATGTTTTTAACTTTCAAAAGATTTCTTGGTTTTAAAAATCTTCTTATGTAAATATTCAAAGCCAATTCAAGTCCTATTTTAAAGTTACCTCTTGGGGAGAGGAGGACCTGCTTCTTTGCCAAGGGCACTTTGATTGCTATTTTCTATTTACAAGAAAGGGTATATTTCCATGTCTTAGCAGTAAGACAGGCATAAATGAATAAATTACCATTTGCCTACATTTAAATCTTATAACCTAAACTATTGGACAGCTGACTCCAATTGATTTATTATTGCTCAGAGTTATTGTCTGCCAAATGAAGCCAAATGTTAAGGTAAAGGACAAGTTACTAACCAAAAAATGATGTGTTGGTGCCCTGGGTTTTTTAGTTCAGAACTCTTCCTGTGGCCCATGACTGAGGACTGGGAGGTCCTGATTTTCTTCTGCTGCATGCTTTAATATGTCTATTTGGTATGCACAGTCCATTCTCAGCCATCTATCTGAGGCCTTGGACTTTCATAGATTGTGAGGTTGGGTCTTGACTCTAGTTTATCTCATTATCCAAAAGCCAAATATACCCGAATACATTTAGCCAGTACCCAGAAGTCCCAGCGATGTTTCTGTGGTTTCTGGGAGTAAAAACCATTCTCTCTCACACCACACCCTCCACATATATGCAGAACCCCAGCAGCCTAAATATTTATGTATTTTGATAGACATCATCCAACCTTATCCATATATAGTTTTACTTTTCTTACTAGATATTCAGAAAATTATATTGCCCAGAACTCTTACAGTTAGAAGGGGCCATATGACTGGTTCTGGCCAATAAAATGTGAGAAGTGATTTGCATCACTTGTAGGTTGAGGAGGTAACAAGACACTATACAATTCTTCAGCCTTTCCCTAGTCTCTCTCTTGCCCAGCAGGAACAGAGGCATTCCAGATGGTGGAGCTGCTGTCAGGCTGGTCCCTCAGTGACTATGTGGGCAGAAAGCCACCACCACCCTACCTTACACTCTGTGCCTCACCATCTGCCCACTCAAATTAGATCTGCAGCCTAAGCAAGAAAGGAAGCTTTAGGGTGTAGGCCCTGGAGATTCCAGGACAATATTTTCCTACAACATAGTATAGCTTATCCTGACTAACATGGTAGCAGTTGTCGCAATTAAGTGATGTATATCTCAGAGGAATTCCTTTTGCATGACTCCTATGTCACTGTTGCTTGATTCTCATGGAAAAATCACCTTCATTTACTCCCTCCCACTCAGGAGTTGAGATTGACTTCAAAGGATAAATAGGATTTGGTAAGATGAAGAAAGGGTAGAGAGCATCCCACACCAGAAAAATTAGTTGTGATTCCAACCATTACAGAAAATAGTATGACTTAATAAACACATTTCTTTGGTGAAAATGGTAGACAAACATGAAAGATGCTCAGTTGCAATTCAGCCCTCCCCTAGTGGGTGGGGGCATGAACAATCACAAAGCACAGGCCCAGGCTCTCTATAGATTTGTGAATTTAAAAGAATTCCTCCTTGGGTGCCTAGATGGTTCAGATGGTTAATGGTTTAACTCTTGATTTCAGCTCAGGTCTCAATCTCAGGGTCATGAGGTCAAGCCCCATGTTGGGCCCCATGCTGGGTATTTAAAAAAAAAAAATGCTTTTTTTAAAAAGTATTTAAAATAAAAAGAATTAGTTCCTCCCTTCCCACACATGGGCATTGGTGTGACTATGTCAAGCCAGCTTCTTGAGTATTTGTGTGAATGCATAGTTCCCAAAGGGACTTGGGCTCGACCAAGATCTGTTTCCAACTTGGATTGACCTGCCCCTGTGCCCCCACCACGAAAATTTCTGACACTTTTGAAAGTGGAACTAGCTTCAGTTGTAGTTACTGGAGAAAGAGGGAGTGTTAAGGGAAGAGTTAATGTGTCTTTGCAATTTTTATAATGTTTTTATTATGTGTGTGTACATGGTGGGTGGGTGTGAACATACATGTCATGAGAAACATCATTTATATTTGCCACTGTCCAGAGAAGGACAATAGCAAGAAAGGTAACAAAACTTCTGAATTCCCTTAGGGAAAACAATTACTCAAGGTAAGTTTTTTTAAGTAGAGAAGTATTAGATTAGATAGAAATATAGAATTATGAATAGAAAAAATTAAAATATTTTTTAGCATTCTAGTATATTCCTAACACTACTGAAAGTACCTTAAATGAATTCCTCATAACAACCATGTGAGGTAGGAAGAATTACATTTTTTTTTAAAGATTTTATCTATTTATTTGACAGAGATAGAGCATGCACGAGCAGGGGGAGCAGAAGACAGAGGGAGAGGGAGAAGCAGACGCCCCACTGAGTAAGGAGCCCGATGCGGGACTTGATCCTAGGACCCTGGGATCATGACATGAGCCGAAGGCAGACGCTTCACCAACTGAGCCACCCAGGCACCCCAGGAAGAATTACATTTATTTTATAAATTTGTAAAACTGAGACAAAGAGTGATTAAATAAGATCTCACAGCAAGTGGTAGAGCCAGGGTTTAAATACAGAAGCCCAACTCCAAAGGTTATGCTGGTGTGGAGCTTGATATATACATACTCTGAGTTTGATTAATACACAGGAAAAATTGAGTTTCCCTTTGGTAACATCAAAACTCTGGAAATCCTCCTCCTTGGGCTTTGGTCAGCCTCTCTCCATCAGGCAAAGTCTTGAGTCTTCCAACTCACTAAGGGTTTCTGCTATTTCTATCATGTGTTCAATATTTTGGAGATAGAATAAAATGTTTTTTATATTAATTATCTTTATTTAAGTCTTTCTTTTAAAAATTTTATTATGAAATTTTCAAACATCCGGAAAAGAAGGGAAGAGTACAGTGAACTCCCATATACCCCTCATCATCTATCTCTTCAGAATCCATTTATCCTCTTTAGTCCACTTACACACACAAAATTCTGGCTCCTGCCTCCACCATGCCACTGAAGCTCATCAAGTTACCAATGACCTCCTTTGAATCACAGTCTAAGGGATGTCTTCCAACTTTCTTTCATTCTTTGAGAACTTTCCCTATGCTAGGTACAATCCTGAGCACTTTTTATACATTATTCCATTTAATCTTTAAAACAATATTAAGATAGGTACTATTATGATCCCCATTTTCAAAATGAGGAAACAGACTGTCAAAACTTCTTCTTTTCAAAGGAAGAAAATGAGGCATAGAGAGAGTAAGTAAATTTGACCTGGATCAATTGGTAAGGGGTAGAACTTGGACTGGAAACAAGGTCTGCCTGATCTGAAGCTCATATTATTTACTACTACCATCATACACCGTATCTCTCTCCTCCCTGGATTTCAGTACACCACTCTCTCCAAGAGCTACTCATCTTCTCACCTTCCTTTTTCTCCTGTATCTATCTTCTTGTGTAAATATGCTCTATGGTGTTGCCCTCAATGCTCTTCTCTCTTATCTCACTCCATCTGAAGGACCTCACTTGCGCCTGATGCATCAGTTGTTATCTAATGCTAATGACCTCTGAACTATGATTCTGGCTCATATTTACAAGGTTTCCAGTCCCAACATTCTTGCTACCTAATGGGCATCACCTCTAGACTGTCCCACAGGAGCTCCCACCTCAGCATGTCCATTCATCCTATTTCACTTGAAATCTACTTCTCCTGTTGTTGTTGCTGTCACACAACTGTCCACCAATCCTGTATATTCTGTCTCTGAAATCTTCTGTGAATCTCCTCCCTTCTCTCTGTCCTTGTTCCAGACCATACCATTTTTCCTCAGCATATGGCAAATACTTAATTATTATCCACTTTGTGTCCTCTGATTCATTCTCCAAAACTGTTTCAGATTGGATTCTTAATACAAATTTTATCACATTACCTTCTTGTTTAAAATGCTTCAATAATTTCCCATAACCTTCCAAATAAATTCCAAATTCCTTATGATGGTCTACAAGAGCCTTCCTAATCTAATCTGGCCCTAAAATATCTGTCAGATTTGTACCTCACCACAACTCATTTGCACTCAATTCTTTAGCCACATTGTATTTCCCTGAAATTATTCTTAAGTGCTTATAGTCTACTATGTTTCCACTTCAACTACATAATGTCTAAATTGTCCTTCTACTCAACACTTTCCCTGCCCCCTGTCACCATACACAAATGTAAGCTTACATATTTTCTACTTAGTTAATTCTAAGTCATCTTTAAAGACCTAGTTCAAGAGTCATCTTCAAGGACTTTCTCTGACCACCCTCTCACCATCCCAGTCCAGGTTTGGGGTCCCTCCTTCATGCTCCCCAGGGCTCTCTGGAGTTCAGAGGCAGAATCTATAAGTTTTTTACTCAATTATCTTTCCCCCCTTCTTTCTTACTAATAGTACTCCAATTCTGTTTAGTGTACAATGTGTCCAGTTAAAAATACTCATTTTCCCAGGCTTCTTTGAGCCAAGGGAGAGCATGTGACTTACTTTGGTCAATGTTATGTCAGTAGAATTCTGTTGGGTGGGTTTCTGGAAAACTATGATTTTCCTAATAAAAACAGATGGACTTAGCTGGCTCAGCCCTATCATTTACCCTCTCCCTGTCTTCCTGCCCATAACATGGTCAGAGCAACCAGAGCTAGAACAATCATTTGTATCTGTGAGGATGAAAGTCACACAGAGAGGATGGAAGAACAGGAGTTGGAAAGAGCTTGGTATTCCACGACTTCCTTGAACATTTAGACCAGCCCTGGACTACATTCCCCTGGACTTGTTGTAAGAGAAAAATACACCTCCATTGGGTTAAGTTGGGTTTCTGTTGTCTGTAGTCCAACACAGTTCTGGCTGATAAACTCTCCCTTTTTCTTATCACTGATCACATTTAATTGTTTGCAATTACCTATTGTCTGAGTCTATCAGCAGATAATAAGATTCATGAACACATGGCTTTTTTTTTTCATCAGACTCCTCTTCTGCTTTATCTCACATCCTCTTGGCCCACTTTTGAGTCCAGCTTTGGCCATGCCAACCAGCAGATGAAAACTGACAGTGCATTCTCTTCTCTTTCTATGGGGGTTTCTTTGCCTCTGCTAGACAACTTCAGGAGTCAGTCAGTCATTCTGATTCTTACACAAACTTAGAAGCAAAGGGAATTAACACCCTCAAAGATGATCCCTATTCGAGGGATTGAATATTGCTCACTTCCGTATTTCAAGGGGGTAATATTGAGGATCCTCCCAAACAGTTCTCAGGGGGTCCCAGAGGGACTGAACCCTAGATACCCATAATGATAACCCAGGTCACCTAGATTCTTTCCCTATTTCATTATTTCTAGTTCCCACTTTTGTTTATTTCCAAACTAAAACTTCCTATTAGCAAGCCCTTCTCAGTCTCTGCTTTTGGAGGGAACATGGAACTAAGATAGCTGTGACTTCATATCTTAGGACACCACTTAGAGTGATGTCCAGTTCTCAACAAATATTTGTTCACTGATGCATAACTGAATGAATGGACTTCTTTTCCAATTATACCTCTTTGTGAAAGCTGCTTTGTATTTCATTAAAACACTATAATCATTTGAAATGTTAGGGGTAGAGTTTAATAGCTGCTAACTTCTACATAAAATACTAGCCACAGAGGAGACAGAGAAACATAACAGCAGGATCTACCCAGATTTCAACCAGTGAGGTTTCACAGTTTATTTTGATCAACCAGGTAAGGATCCCTGAATTACAGATATGAAATGTATTGTCCCAAACACAATGAGCCTTAAGCTCTAAGCCTTGGCCTAATTAATGATTTGAACATTTAAGTAGATAAAAGTCTTAAAATATTATCAAAATTAAAAGATTTAGTTAGGAAAACAACAACAGCTATGACCATACAATCATGTTTTCCCAAATGATATGACCCCAGTCCCAAAATAAATCTTCAAATCTAAAATAGCTATAATAATATGCCAACCAATCATGTTATATTATCATACAATCAGAAGAGAAGAAACTAGTTTTTAGGATAATAAAAAAATGTTAGTTATAAAGCATTATTAGAAAATATGGGGCAACATTCTGCTACCATGGGCTTTGTTTTTAGATCGATGATTTAATAAAAATTCATGTGTCCCTTTCTATTTATTTTTAAAGAGATAAAAACCTACCACATAAAATGCCTCTAGGTCTATGCACAGTGCCTTAGAAATAAAAAAAAAAAAATTATTATCAAAAGATGGCTACAGCCTCACCCCATCCAAAGAGCTCCTCCTACTGTTTTTTCAAAATACAAAAGGAGTCTGAATTCAGAGAGGAGCTTTCACTGAAGAACCAGAGCATGACAAATCAAGGAGTAAGAACCAACAGAGTTAACACTTTCAAGTCAGAGCTGGGTCTCTGATGCCCTGAGCCAGATGAGTCAACGGCTACACTCTGACACCAAAGGGCTTCCCGAGAGTCTCAGGGCTCTCCTTCCCCATAAACCGCCTTGCCCAGGAACTGTGCTTACTTGAAACTTTGCAGGGGCTTTCTGGCAATAATAGCTTAAGTTACAAACTTCAGCTCTATTCAGACAATAGCTTGGAATATAGTAGGAGAGAATTTTTGAACAAGGCACCATTTCTCCTTGTCTCTAAACACTCCTTGAAAGGCAGTCTCTTTACACACAAATCATCTTGAAAAGAAAACAAAAGGTTTAACTCAGGCATAAAGCAATTGTTTAAATGAGTGGTTAATAACAAGTTTCTAACTTAGAATCAATTTTAATTAATTTTATCTAATTTTTAATTACTTAAGTAATCTCTGACATTTTTGGTGAAGGGACAATAAATTTTATTTTTCAATCCATGGACATGAGGACACACACCTGAGCCACCAAGAGTAAACTGTAGATGCAGAAAATAATAAAGGTTGGAAAGCTACAAACCAAATTTACTTTTAGTATATGTGGGGAAGTGATGAACTAGGGAAAGAGTGGGGATTTTTTTTTCTTCTTACTTGATACAATTCTCTATTGTTTGGATCTTTTTTTTTCAAATTTTATTTTTTTAACTATTCTCCACACCCAGTACACCCAATGTGGAGCTCAAACTTAAACCCCAAGATCAAGAGTTGCATGCTCTACCAACTGAGCCAGCCAGACACCCCTATTTTTTAGATCTTTTACAAAAAGAATATTTTTATGTGTAACTTCTGAAATTTCATTTGTTTTAATATTTTATTTGTGTATTTGAGAGAGAGCAAGAGAGCATGAGGGAGTGTGGGGGCAGAGGGAGAAGCAGACTACACGGGGCTCAATCCCAAGAACCTGGGATCATGACCTGAGCCACCTAGCACCCCAGAAATTTTATTTTTTTAAAGATCATCTACAATAATATTATTATCTGTGCTTTACTTACCCATCCAGGCAGTAAGCCATGTTCTCTGTTTGGTCACTTTGTAGAGTCCTTCCAGACTAGCTCCCTTAGAGAGCCTACCCCCAAATCAGGCACTGCAGAGGCTTCAGAGACCATTCTTGAAATGACAGACATCTGTGGAGTGCTGATTACAAGACAGGCACTGCTCCAGAGTTTTATCAGAACTATTAATTTAATCCTCACTCAAATTTTTCAGTATCAGGATTACAACCATTTTTCAAATGAGGAAACAAGGCACAGAGAGATTAAGTAAATTGCCCAAGACCTTTCAGCTGAGATGGAGCTGAAATTCAAACCCAAGCAATCTGGCTTCAAGCGACAGCCCTAATCACTATGCTATTTTATCTTCCTGAAAATGAAAACACTTCCCAGTCTCCAAAGGTTTACAACCTTTTAATTTCTTAGAGAGAAATTAAGTGACCAGTCACAATGCTATGTGCTACATGGTAGGATGTAGGTACACACTAAGGAAAATAGAGGCATAAAACTTGTGTGATCAGGAGAAAAGGAGAATGTCAAGAAAGTTTCTCCAGAGGAAGCCCCCAGCCAAGCCAAGAGCTGGTCTCACCATGGAGCTAAGGGAGGAGAGGGTCTTGAACATCTACTGTGCACCTGCTGTTTACCAGGCATTTGGTGAGTGTTTTACACAGACCATCTCATTCTGCCCCCATAATAACCCTATGAAATATGTGGTGTTGTCCCCCATTACTAATCAAGAGACCGATGCCCAGAAAGTAAACTAGTTTGCCTAAAACTGAACAGCTACAGGTGCCAGCGCCAAGATATGAACCTCTATCTATCTAACTCAGAACCCCATGCTCTTTCTACTCCCCACTACCTCCCCACCCTCCCACACACACACAGTAGAAGGATAAAAGGGAGAAATAGCATGTATAGACATACATTAAAAACATCCTGGCATGATAAGCCTCCATGCCCTCAGAAACCAAAGCCATCTAACCAGAGACTGGACTCTCTTATAAGATGAAATTCCATCCCCAGAAATGTTCATGCAAATGTTGACAATTGTCTGCCCATTGAAGAAGGCCTAAGGTGAAAGTTTTGCCTACCTGACCTCTAGAGACCCTTAAAGCTAGAGAGAGTAATAGTCCACAAACGACCTGGGTTTCCACAGTAACACAGGTACTCAGACATTACATGTCACCACAGAATGGAGTGCTTCTTAGGACTGGTTTTGTTGTCTGTGACGACATCATCAGTTCTTTAAAGAAAAAGATCAAGTCTCACTCTCTCTCTCATTCTGATCAAGGAAGGTCATGCATAACCTTTAAGAGACAAATGTAATGATCATTTCTCTTCTCTGTTGTCCTCTTAATGTATCTCTCAGCATTAGTACACACTTCCTTCCTGAAACAATTTATCTTTTGGTTTCTATAACTCCAGATTTCTCCAGCTTTCTACCTACCATGCTGGCCATGCTTTCTCCGTCTCTTCCACTGGCTCCTCCTTCTCTTCCCAACCTCTGAATTGCTGTAACAATTGGGATGCCGCTCTGGACCATCTTCTCTTGGATCCACACTGTCTCCTAAGGTCAGTTAGTCCAGTCCCTGGTTTTCACATACCATCCATATGCAAATAATGCCCACAATTATATCTTCAGCTCTAACAGATCTGATTTTGGCATCCAATAAACATGTGAAACTAACCATTTTTGAATCCAATTCTAAATTTCCACCCCCTAAAATTCTTCTTTCCCACCTCAGTAGATTGCTCAGGACAAGTACCTCTTCCCCTCCAATCCCCACATCTAATCCACCAATATATTCTATTATTTCTCCCTCCAGAGTATATTTTAGAATCAACCACTTTTCTTACACTTCCACTATTTCCACTATAGTCCAAAGATCCTGGGCTTACCTGAAATACCCCAAATTGTCTTCCTGTTCCCACTCTTGCTCCTAGTCATTCTCCTCACAGTGGTTAAAACCATTCTTTTGACTCTTCAACAGTTTCTTGACTACACATAGAATAAAATCCTGACTCCTCACCAGGGCTCTATAAGATCTCACAGAGCCTATCCCTACCTGCCTCTCCTTCCTTATCTTTCATTCTCACACCCTTACATACTACACTCCAGCTGTGAGAGTTCCTTCCAGTGCCTTGAACATGCCAAGTTTGCCACTGCCTCACGGCATTTGCACTTGCTGTTTCCAGTGTTTAAGATGCTCTTCTCCTTTACCTTCTTATAATTCACTCCATCTTATTGAACACTCCTTCAAAGAGGACTTTTCTTACCCATACCCCTCACTTTCTTTTGTTTTTTTTTAAGATTTTATTTATTTATTTGACAGAGATCACAAGTAGGCAGAGAGGCAGGCAGAGAGAGAGAGGAGAAAACGGGCTCCCTGCCAAGCAGAGAGCCCAACATGGGGCTCGATCCCAGAACCCTGGGATCAGGACCCGAGCCGAAGGCAGAGGCTTTAACCCACTGAGCCACCCAGGCGCCCCCCTCACTTTCAACCACATTACCTATTTTATCTTTTTTACAGACTCTAAGTAAACTTACTTATTGTCATTATCCCCACTGAAAAGTAAGCTCTAAGAGAACTGGGACTTTGTCCATCATGTTCACCATATCCCAGTGCCCAGATTGATGCCTAGCACAAAACAGGTACTCAATAAATATTTGTTGAAGAAATAAATACAAGTATTGGGTTTTGGTTAACTGAATCTAAGGATGATTTTATCTCACAACTAGAGTTATGGGTGTTGAAAACTTATCACAGACAAGTGATTACAGAGTCCTCAGTCACTCACATTGCCCTAACAAGTTTATATCAGGTCTGTGACTTACCAGTGGCGCTGGAAGAGATTGCAGCCAATAATTCTCAGATGCAATTCCTTTTGTTTTGCATCCTCAGTTTCTTAGTGTAGGGAATTTTAATGCTTAAATGATGAACTGATCTGTTTCTTTCTTTCTGGCACAGTGTTCTTATATGAAACAAAGAGATATCAAGGCAGAAAGCCTGAAAATAATGCCAATTTAGATCAAGACACGAATCATCCTATTTGTATTGTCAGATATGTGTCTTGTTCACGTAGGAAACTATCCAGAGTAATGTCATGAGCCACTTCCAGTTTCACGTGAAAAACACCCATGTGGACATTCTCTGCAATTCCAAGTGAATTCATAGTTCCATTGCAAGCACGTTTCCTGAAATGTCCACTGTTATTCGATATTAAAGTAAAACTCATAAAAAGGATAAGATTAGGTGTTATCAATATAAAGAGAAAATAATCATTCTTAATCGTGACTGCATTATGCGAAAAAAATGACTTCCTTTCATTGGATTCTGGTTTAAAACGTTGTACTGAAATTGGCTTCTGAAAAGTTGTCTCAGGTAAGTTATTTACAGTCATGATGTGGAAAAACACAATTTGCCACCAGTATCCTATTATTTCTACACTGCTCGGTTATTTGTGACCTGAATAAATAAGGCCTGTTGGTTTAATAGGATGAGAAGGCTGCTAAGATATGTAGAAGCAAAGATAAAACCTCTTGTCTATTCTCTCCAAGAAGATGAATTTGGCAGATGGAGGTCATGATAGTCAGAGGTCATAGGTTATGATACTTCCCAAAGAGGGGCTGTGTGGCCAGGGCCTTTCCTTGCAGAGTCCTACTTCAAAAGGACACATAGGGTGAAGTCAGGGGACTGGCTTACATAAGGTGACTCAGGAAGAAAAATCTATTTTTTGTTATAGGCATCTGAATGCCTCAGAAAAGTATATTTCAAGATAGAATTATCTGGATTATATTTCATCATTTTCACATTTCCTTTTGCATATCTAATCACAACTGAATATTTCATTTCCAATTCCTCTATTAGTGGTGTAACTATAGAATTAATTTCATTTTCCCTGTTGGTAGCCTGCTACATTGCTTAATAAGGCTTTAAAAGGTTCTCAGAGAAGAGGTTCCAGGATCAGGTGAAATACCAAATATCTAGAGAAGAAAGGCTACAGATTACTCTGGCTTAGTGAGACCTTCCCAGCCATCAGAATTACTGAAAAACACCTGCAATTCTTCATTCTTCAAACTCCAAATCCTTTGACGAATCCCCTGACATAGATATCCACATCCTTCATTTGCTTTTGTTCATCTAACAAATGACATGAAGATATGATGCACTGATGAGATGACATTGAGAGTGTGTGTGTGTGTGTGTGTGTGTGTGCAGTTGTGTGTGAAAAGGAGAACATCTGTTTTCCCAGGGTGTGTCAAAGATGTATGATTCTTAATGATTTCTATCTAGGATTTACTCATAATCAAATGTTGAAATTTCTCATCCTCCAAGTATCTGAGCCATACTAAATTAATGGAAGAAAAATGTAATTGTTCACTAGGGGGAACAAAACAGAATGCCGCATTAAGATATCATTGGAAACTGTATTACCTGCTAACATCATCCAACCCTAAAAATTAGAGGAATGAGATTCCAGGAATTAAAGTTACATTCCCATCCAAACAGCATTTTTACCTCTTCATTGGAACCGTAAAACTTCTACAATAAGGCCCGTGTCATACCTCTGGGTCCTAACCCAATTCCCTACAAACAGAAGGAGCTGAATACGTTTTGGGATGATGAGGATAGTAATGAGACAATTTCCTTAATTCCTACTATGAAATGTATTTCTTATATGTAATCATCAGACCCATGTTTCTCAAAACATGTTCCACAAAATGTACAGCATGTCTCACAATACTGAGGGTGTTCTATTAAAGATGGAGAGAAGGCTCATTAGCCAATCAAGATTAAGAAACCTGAGTTGTACAAAGTCCAATGTTTCACTGCCACAGAATTTCTTAAGAAACTTTAGAACATTTTTGTGTGTTTTGAAATTCTAAAAGACGATTAAGGTTTGCAACATTTTGCAAAAATTATTTCATAAGGAAAACTTAAGAAACCTCGAAGGGCACCAGTGTCTTTCAGAAGAAAGTTTGGGAAACGTTGTATTGGACAAGTGTTAAAGCAATACACTATTTGCAAGAACAGTGTCCATGGAAACATGGCCTTTCCCACAGCTTCAGGGTTTTTGTTTTGTTTTGTTTTTATCTGTAAACAGATGAAACTAACACCTACCTCACAGGGGTTGTCATGAGCCCAAAGTGAAATCAAACATAGAAGCTGCCACAAGCCTTGCACAAAGCAGGCCCGCAGTGAAGGCTCCTTCTCTGTCCATAGAGGCGTACTATGGAGAAAATAAAATTGTCCTGAATTGAACTAGACCTATACATACCTTTGAGGACAGAACTATGGCACGTGACCCTCTGGTCTCTGGTTTAGGAGTCAAGTCAGGCCAGCCACAGTCGTCTCCCACCCAAATGGGATTTTTACTTCCTTCACTTGGTAAGACTCCACTGGCCAACGCCTTTGCTCGTTGGACCTCTGATCCCTCCCACAGTCGCACAGACTTGCAGAGACCCACGCATCCCAGACTAACCCAGAAGCACAGTGCTTCCAATGGCCAAAAGGGGCTAGGATCTTGGTTTGTAAAAGAAATCTATCGTTTGTGGCAATGAGAGTGCTCAACAGCAACCTGGAACTGTGTTTAGTTTCTGATCTGCTTTAACAACACTGCATGGTGAGGTCGACTTAATAAATATTTCAATAAAATCTAGGTTGCAAAAAGCATTTCAAAAAGGAGGGGTTTGTGACTCAAAATTCATCAGTGATACACTGGCACCCTCTGCTGGTCAGATTTTCCAACAGTCAGATTGTTCAATTCTGCCTTTCCTTCTCTTTGTTTTGTTTTTGTCTTAAGAGGCAGTGTTATGCTTTGGTTCCATTTTTTACACATAAATTAGTAATAATTATCAGTAGAATGGTCATCAGAATGCACAGAATTGTGTTTCACTCCTCACCTTAAAGAGGTGTTCTGGGTAAAAAAATGCAATTTCCTATTGAGCTGTAATAGGGAGCATGTTATCACTCTTTAAATTGTAAAATATTCCGCAAATGGCGTTTTGCCTAAGCATCTTGCAAGCAGAAAATATAGGTGCCAATTTTTACTAATTATAGATATAATTTACTCCTCATTTCACATGGTCTATTGTTAGAGGTGCCAGATTTAGCAAATAAAAATATGTCTCATGTATTTGCGTGGGATATACTCATACTAAATACTTATACAAAAAAATTACTAAACTATTGAGTAAAAAAGCATCCACTGTTCATCTGAAATTCAAATTTAACCAGGTTTCCTGTGTTTTATCTGGCAAACTTACCTATTTTCATTTGTACACTGAATTTTATAATCAAAGTTCTTTTCTCTTGTGATAGTCAGTGTTTACTCTACCAAAATAATAAATAAAGCAAAAACTCCTCTTTCTCTGTTTTCTATGTCTTCCCTCACATTTTGGGAGACACTGAATAGGTCTTACTATATCAAAGCTTAAAGCAAGATTGAAATAGCTGGGACAGCTAGGCATGAGATTAAAAAACATCTTCTTCTTAAAAAAAAATAAAAAGTTATTTAATTAATGAATGGATTGAAAGAGAAATCCTGAGTTCCTAGGCTTCCTTTATGCAGCAACAAAGATATTATATGAAATATATTAAAACTGTTTTGTTTTGTTTTGTTTTGTTTTGTTTTTAGGATGGTAAATTTGAAAATAAGGGTACCTAGACACAACCAGCTTTTAAGGCAGTGAATCTCAAGCCTGCAGAGTTGAGTCACCTGCACAAGTTTTGAAACTTAAGGATCCCCAGGCTCCACCTGCAGGCCAATTAAATCAGAATCTCTGAGGTTGGAATCCCAAGGAACCTAAGGGCTTAAAAGCAGCCCAGGCAATTTAAATATGCAGCTGGGGTGGCCAACCACTGTCCTGAGGTCATCCAGTCCCTTCAGGGAATGCTTCTTGCTTTTGATGTGCCGGTGAATCAATATAGATTAATTTAGTAAAAATCTGGGCTTTTCTAACTAGCTTTCAGTTGATAAAGTTACTGCTAGGCAAAGGACCACACTTTGAGGAGCAAGATTTTATGAGAAGCCAGAAAAGAAAAGGCAATTTGGGGGCGCCTGGGTGGCTCAGTGGGTTAAGCCTCTGCCTTCAGCTCAGGTCATGATCCCAGGGTCCTGGGATTGAGCCCCGCATTGGGCTCTCTGCTCAGCTGGGAGCCTTCTTCCCTCTCTGTCTGCCTGCCTCTCTGCCTACTTGTGATCTCTGTCTGTCAAATAAATTTAAAAGAAAAAAGAAAAAGAAAAAGTAATTTGTTTCAATATGGGTGAAATGCAGCTCACTTACAACCACATTGCTATAATGAAAACTGCCGTAGAAACAAAGGAGAAGAGGGACAGTGAAGGAAGAACTTGTCTTAATAGTTCTGCAATGGGTTACTCTCTCCTCTCCCATTATCTTACTGTTTTCTGCCACAATGTCTTTCAGAGGCCAAAAGGACTTAATATTTGCTCCCCGGCTACTTTTTCAAAAAACAGCCTGAGATTTGCATTAGATCATTTTAAATGCAGCATCTCAAATATGCCATAATTTAAAGCAGACACACTTAGATCGTATTAGAATTTAGTTCATAGTTCATTTCCATCAGACCTTTTTTAACCACTGTAGTCATCGGAGCTAAAAGCAGCAATATGAGGACTGTGCAACCATGTGAAGCTGATCCAATCAAGCCTTGGAAGTGTAATTGGTAAACCTCCTCATGTGCTTTTGAAAAATTAATCAAGACAGGTTGGGTGAACCTTTGCTGAGAGAGTCTCTTTAGGACTAATGACTTTGTTCCCAATGTATTGTCATAAAGGCAAACTCCAGCTGCAAATCCCAAGGTGACCCATTTATCTCGCTTGGATGAAGCTTAATGACTTCTTGAGCACTGCAAATAATTCTGCTGGTTTAAAGTCAATTTGGTTAATACAATTAAATGAAACTATTTGATCCTTCAGGTTCAAAATCCATCCATTTGACTCATACATTAATATTTCAATATGGAAACAGCCATCATAATCTTCCAATGCCTTCTAATAATGTTCTATAGTGATATGTTGTAGAAAACAGTGCATAGAGTGTCGTCTTTAAAATCTCTGCCAAATTAGTCATGAGAATCAGTATTAAAATATATATTCCTCCAGTACCCATAAAGCAACTGAAGCTAGTGCCTACCTAAGGCCTTTTGCTTGTGTTCACCAGAGAAGGCAAAGGAGCTACAAGTGGGGCCTCAGTTCCACCAGGTGGTCAAGCTCCACCACCGCCAAAGGTGCAAGGCCTCCTTGGAACACACAGTTCGGTCAATGGTATTTTCAGCTCTCAGTGTATTGACTCAGCCAATGGTACATAACACAGGTGACCACTCCCCTCTTGGAACTCTCTTCTGCTTTTCTTACAGGACACCGCCCCTTCTGGACTCTCTGACAATATTTTCTCCATCTCTTCTTTCTCTGACCAAACCTTAAATGCTGGTATTCTCCAATTTCTAATCCCCTGCCCTCTTCCCTTCCCATTTACTTATGCTCCTCTCTTTATGACTTCAACTATCACCCATAAGGCAATAACTCCATCTGTAACTTCAGGCCTGGCCTCTCCTCCAAGGTCGAGATCCATGCTGTTCAATAGAGGAACTACTAGTTACAGGTGGCTAAGAAATGTAGATAATCATGTCAAAAAATGGGCAGAAGACATGACCAGACACTTCTCCAAGGAAGACATATAAATGGCTAACAGACACAATGAAAAAATGTTCATCATCATTAGCCATCAGGAAGATCCAAAGCAAAACCACATTGAGATACCACCTTACACCAGTAAGAATGGCCAAAATCAACAAAACAGTAAACAACAAGTGTTGGGGAAGATGTGGAGAAAGGGAACCCTCTTATACTGCTGGTGAGAGTGCAAGTTGGTGCAGCCACTTTGGAAAACAGTGTGGAGATTCCTAAAGAAATTAAAAATAGAGCTACCCTATGACCCTGCCATTGCATTACTGGTTATGTATCCCAAAGATACAGATGTAGTGAAAAGAAGGGCCATATGTACCCCAATGTTCAGAGGAGCAATGGCCACAATCACCAAACTGTGGAAAGAACCAAGATGCCCTTCAACAGATGAATGGATAAAGAACATATAGTCCATATATACAATGGAGTATTATGTCTCCTCCATCAGAAAAGATGAATACCCAACTTTTGTATCAACATGGATGGGTCTGGAGGAGATTATGCTGAAATCAGTCAGGCAGAGAGAGTCAATTATCATATGGTTTCACTTACTTGTGGAGTATAAGGAATTATATGGAGGACATTAAGAGAAGGGAAGGAAGAGTGAATTGGGGGAGGAAACCAGGGGGGAGACGAAGCATGAGAGACTGTGGACTCTGAAAAATGAACAGGGTTTTGGAGGGGAGGGGACTGGGGGGTTGGGTGAGCCTGGTGGTGGGTATTAAGGAGGGCACATATTGCATGGAGAACTGAGTGTGGTGCATAAACAATGAATCTTGGGATACTGAAAAAATAAAATTTTTTAAAAATTAAATTAAATTTGAACATCCTCAGTCACACTAACCACATTTCAATACACCACATATGACTAGTGCACACTACATTGGGTGGTTCAGAGAAAGCACATATCCATCATCTCAGAGTTCTACTGTACAGTTAGATTTCAACCTCTAGTCATACATGTGCCAGGTTCTCTGCCAGGTCTTTCACAGGTAAACTAACTTAATCCTCATATGGAATCGTGAGGTACTCACAGTCGTCAACATTATAGAGATAGGAGATAGATTGTAGGTTGCTGGGGGTGGTCGGAGGTGGAGATTAGGGAGTTATTGTTTAATGAGTATATAGTTTCCATTCTGCAGGATAAAAATAGTTCTGGAGATGGAGGGTGGTGGCGTTGGCACAACAGCGCAAATATACCGAATGCCACCAGACCATACACCTAAAATGGTCAAGATGGGGAATTTTATGTGTATGGCAGCACAATAACAAACAAACAGGGGGCACCTGCGTGGCTCAGTCATTAAGCATCTGCCTTCAGCTCAGGTCATGGTCCCCAGAGTCCTGGAATCAAAACCCACCTCGGGCTCCCTGCTCGGTGGGAAGCCTGTTCTCCCTCTCCCACTTCCCCAGCTTGTGTTCCCTCTCTTGCAGTCTCTCCCTCTTTGTCAAATAAATAAAATCTTCTAAAAAAATTTAAAAGAACAAATAAACAGGACAGATACAGTGTGCACGGCAGGAAAAGAGATATTTGAGACTCCTCACTATCCCAGCTTGTGCCAGCACTAAGCCTGTTGAAAGAAAATCCAGCTAAAATGGAACTTTAGGGTAGATAGTTAGAGGAAGGGGGGGGGCCTGGGTGGCTCAGTCTATTAAGCAACTGCCTTCGCTTGTCAGGTCACAATCCCGGGGTCCTGGGATTAAGCAAGTCCTGAGCCCCAGTGGCCTCCCCACTCAGCAGGGAGTCTGCTTCTCCATCTCTGTCTGCCTCTCCCCTGGCTTGTTACACTCTCCCATGCATGTGCTCTCTCTCAAATAAATAAATAAAAATCTTTAAAAAAAAAAAAAAAAAGATGTGCCCTGAACTATGGCTTGAAAAGCGAAACTAATCTGATGGAAATAAATTTATCATATATTTAACAACATCCAGGTTAACACTGTAACTATTTGTTCAAACTTAGAACAAAGACTCATTGGTTATTTGATACAACAGTTTTGAAAAAACTAGGAAGAAGAACATGAAGTGTATGGAGTTTTTTGTTTGTTTTTTGAGTCCACATCTAAGTGAGATCAGACAGTATTTGTGTTTTCGGTCTGATTTATTTCACTTAGCATAATACCGTCAAGATGGATACATGTTGTCTCAAATAGCAAGATGTCATTCCTTTTTTATGACTAAATAATATTCGTGTGTGTGTGTGTGTGTTATTCCCAATATACATCAATTACCCTAATTATGTTCCCACCAACAGTGAACAAGGCTGCCCTGTTCTCCATGTCCTAACACTTCTTATTTCTTGCCTTTTTGATGATAATAGCCATTTTCACAGGTATGAGGCGGACATCTCATTTAGTTTTGATTTTCTTTTCCCTGATAATTAATGATATCAAGCATCTTTTCAAGTACCTGTTGGTCATCTATATGTCTTCTTTGGGAAAATGTCTATCCAAATCTTCTGCCTGTTTTTAAATTTTTAATCTGATTATTTGTGGGTTTTTGCTGTCGATTGCATGAGTACTTTATATATTTTGAATTGAAAGTTAACCCCATAAATATTTTTTTTCTCTCACTCAGGTTGCCTTTTTACTTTGTTGATAGTTTCTTTTTAGTTTAATGTACATTATGTTTTTGACTCTTGTAAATCTCACAAGTGAAAACATAGTTTCATGGTTTACACATCTCTTATTACGACTAAGATCACATAAGGCTTATGTTTTAAGAGGTACCCATTTGTACTTTCTATTCATGTCATTTGTTCATTTTTCTGTTGAGTTGGGTTTTATATAAATATAAAAAATTATAATCATCATTTTATTATGAATGATATCAAATCTTTCACAATATATTGTTGAAAACATTATCTTTTATTTAACTTTATTTTTTGAAGATTACAAAAATGCCATTAAGGATAGCAATATCATTTTTTATGGTGTCGTGATTTTTGTGTTGCTTTAGGTTTTCCCATTCTAAGATGATAAAAAATTCTCCCATGTCCTGGTATTTTTATGGCTTTCTTTTCTATTAACATCTTTGATATCTCTGGGATTTGTTTTGGTATAGGAATGATAGAGGGATTTAATTCGATTTTTTTCAGATGTCTCGAGTTTTCCCCAGACCATTTATAGAATATTTCATTCTTTTGCGCTGTTTACCTTTTTGATTTGGCACTCGGGTCACATAGCTTCTACTCTCCCTGGGAACTGGGTGCAAGTTTCCTTGGGGACCAGGTATGTTGTTCAACATTATCCCTTTCTGTAGACCTTCTCCCATATTCCCTGCTCCATTCTAAAGCCCTAACACAAAGGGTCTCCTCTTGTCTGGAAATCTCCTTCCCCACCCCCTTGACTTGCTACCTCTCTTCACACTTCAGGCCTCAGTTATATGTCACTTTCTCTGACCTGGATGCCATGTTAAATATCCCCAAATAACTCCACATTTTTTTTTTCTTTTGTGGTGCAGCTGTGCCCTACCATGATAAAAGTCTAATCCGTGTTGGTCACCTCAGTGTCCCCACTGCTTACATGAGTGCATCATAAACATGAGTGTTCGATAAATGTTTACCGAATCAATGCGAAGTTTATTTTTCTGCTCAGATCGATTCTCTTCTTCATGCAGTGGTTACAGAATGAGGGGCAGCTGTGGTTCCCTCCAGGGACCCTGAGGCCAGCCTCGGGACTCTTCTGAGGCTCCTCAACACCTATTGAGAAGAGGCCACTCCAGCAGCCTGCCTGACCCCTCGACACATGTCTGACTTTGACCTTACAGATCCACGTATGGAGGGTGCATACAGCTTTGGCTTTTGCACTAGGGGTCTGTGACTTACTAATTTCCAGAAAAAGAAACATATAGCAGGAGAGTTTTCTTGGCTCAGTTTGATCTTTTTCCCTCTTATTTTACCACCTTGAATGTGAGGCAATATGAATGCAGTTAGCACTCAGAAAAGCTGTCACCACCCACTTAGGAGGTTATGTGATTATTTTTTTTCCTTTAAACTTAACATTGGTACTTGCTGAATGAACACTGTTGTCGTTATAAGATCCCAAATGTTGTACTTGGTGATTTCTATAGAACCAGATTCTGCTTTGGGAGATTCTAACACATTATAAAACTTAGAAGCAGAAATCAGCAGGGAAGTGAAAGAAGAAAGAGAAAAATATAGGTTATTAGCAAAATGCTTGGCTCTTGCTTCTCAAATATTTTAAATTCAGGAAAAAAGTTTAAAAATTCAAGTGCAACAGTATCATCAACATAAATTAACATTTAATTAATTATACACTCAGGGTATTGCTCTGAAGTGAGTTTAATTAGCAAATAACTAGGATTGGTAATATGTTGGCTGGATATCTCTATCCCCTTGAGATGGAGAGGTTGAATAGTTGAAATAGCAGGTCTGACTGCTGCAGACTAAGATTATCTTGTTTCATTCTTCAATCTGCCCTTCCTTCTCTCTTCCAAGAGCAGAAATGTACAAAACAATGGCTTCCTAATTGTTTAGCATTCAGTTTTTCTGCTTAGCTAAAAGCTATGTGGTTATACCAGTTCTCACATATTTTTCTTTAAGAAATGTTATTATATTTAGAATTCAGTGCATACTAATCTTTAACTTATTTCCCCCTTTTAAAAAAAAAGACTTTATTGTAGAAAATTTTAAACAGTTACTAAATACACAGAACAGCATAATGAATATCTTTGAACCCATCACTCTGCCATGTTGCTTAATCTATACCTCTACCAACTCTCCACCTGCCCAAATATTCACTGTACAACATTGACAATGGCTATATCTATATAGCCCACATCAAAATGAAAATATAGAACATTTCCTCCACTCCAGAAAATTACTTCGGTCCTCCCATCAATTCTTTGTCCTTTCCCCAAACCTCCAGGCAACCACTATTCTGATTTTCTTTTCAAAAACATATTAGTTTTTGCTCATTCTATAATTTCAGGCACACAGAATCATTAAATATGTACTATTTTGTGTCTTATGTTTCTTTTAATTGGCAAAATGTCTGTGAGCTCCATTCACCTCATTACAGGTATCAGTAATGCATTCCTTTCTATTGCTGAGAAGTACGATGGTGTGAATATATCACAATTTGTTTTTTCATTCTCTTGTTGAGAGACAGTTGTTTCCCTTTTTTAGGCATTATAAATAAGGCTGCTAAAGTTCTTATGCAAGTCTTTTTGAGGATTTTTTTTTCATTTCTTTTAAATAAAATGCTTAGCATGGAATAGGAGAGTCAAAGGATAAGTGGATGTTTAACTTTATATAAAACTGCCAAACCTGGGGAGGAGTCAAGATGGTGGAGAAGTAGCAGGCTGAGACTTCTTCAGGTAGCGGGAGATCAGCTAGATAACTTATCTAAAGATTGCAAACACCTACAAATCCAACGGGAGATCGAAGAGAAGAACAGCAATTCTAGAAACAGAAAATCAACCACTTTCTGAAAGGTAGGACTGGCGGAGAAGTGAATCCAAAGCGACGGGAAGATAGACCGCGGGGGGAGGGGCCGGCTCCCGGCAAAATCAGGACTTTTAAAAGTCTGTTCAGCTGAGGGACATCGCTCCAGAGGCTTAACCGGGGTGAAGCCCACACGGGGTCAGCGTGGCCTCAGGTCCCGCAGGGTCACAGAAGGATCGTGGTGTCTGAGTGTCGCAGAGCTCACAGGTATTAGAACGGGGAAGCCGGCTACAGAGACAGAGCTAAGGAGAGAACTCTCAGCTCGGGTTATCTTGAACCGGTCGCAGGCTCAGTCAGCTTGGAGCTCGGCCAGAGGCCAGGGTGACGGGAGTAATTGGGCGCTGTTCTCTGAGGGCGCACTGAGGAGTGGGGCCCCGGGCTCTCGGCTCCTCCGGGCCGGAGACCGGGAGGCTGCCATCTTCATTCCCATCCTCTGGAACTCTATGGAAAGCGCTCAGGGAACAAAAGCTCCCAAAAGCAAACCCGAGCAGATACCAGCCCGGCCCCTGGTAAGGGCAGTGCAACTCCATCTGGGGCAAAGACACTTGAGAATCACTACAACAGGCCCCTCCCCCAGAAACTCAACAAGAAACCCAGCCAGGACCAAGTTCACCTACCAAGGAGTGCAGTTTCAATACCAAGGAGAGCCGCGGAATTCCAGAGGAGGAGAAAGCAAAGCACGGAACTCATGGCTTTCTCCCCATGATTCTTTAGCCTTGCAGTTAATTTAATTTTTTTTTTCTTTTTCAATTTTTTTTCTCTTCTTCTGCTAAATTTTTTTTAACTTTTACCCTTTTCTTTTTTAACATTTTTTAACTAGTTTATCTAATATATATATATTTTTTTTTCCTTTTTATATTTTTTCTTTATTCGTTTTCTTTTTTTAATTGTTTCATTTTTTTTTTCTTTCTGAACCTCTTTTTATCCCTTCTCCCCCCTCATGATTTGGGATCTCTTCTGATTTGGCTAAAGCATATTTTCCTGGGGTTGTTGCCACCCTTTTAGTATTTTACTTGCTCCTTCATATACTCTTATCTGGACAAAATGACAAGGCGGAAAAATTCACCACAGAAAAAAGAACAAGAGGCAGTACCAAAGGCTAGGGACCTAATCAACACAGACATCGGTAATATGTCAGATCTAGAGTTCAGAATGACAATTCTCAAGGTTCTAGCCGGGCTCGAAAAAGGCATAGAAGATATTAGAGAAACCCTCTCAGGATATATAAAAGCCCTTTCTGGAGAAATAAAAGAACTAAAATCTAACCAAGTTGAAATTTAAAAAGCTATTAATGAGCTCAAAAATGGAGGCTCTCACTGCTAGGATAAATGAGGCAGAAGAAAGAATTAGCGATACAGAAGACCAAATGACAGAGAATAAAGAAGCTGAGCAAAAGAGGGGCAAACAGCTACTGGACCACGAGGGCAGAATTCGAGAGATAAGTGACACCATAAGACGAAACAACATTAGAATAATTGGGATTCCAAAAGAAGAAGAAAGAGAGAGGGGAGCAGAAGGTATATTGGAGAGAATTATTGGAGGGAATTTCCCCAATATGGCAAAGGGAACAAGCATCAAAATCCAGGAGGTTCAGAGAACCCCCCTCAAAATCAACAAGAATAGGTCCACATCCTGTCACCTAATAGTAAAATTTACAAGTCTTAGTGACAAAGAGAAAAACCTGAAAGCAGCCCGGGAAAAGAAGTCTGTAACATACAATGGTAAAAATATTAGATTGGCAACAGACTTATCCACAGAGACCTGGCAGGCCAGAAAGAGCTGGCGTGATATATTCAGGGCACTAAACAAGAAAAACATGTAGCCAAGAATACTATATCCAGCTAGGCTATCATTGAAAATAGAAGGAGAGATTAAAAACTACCAGGACAAACAAAAACTGAAAGAATTTGCAAACACCAAGCCAGCTCTACAGGAAATATTGAAAGGGATCCTCTAAGCAAAGAGAGAGCCTAAAAGTAGTAGATCGGAAAGGAAGAGAGACAATATACAGTAACAGTCACCTTACAGACAATACAATGGCACTAAATTCATATCTCTCAATAGTTACCCTGAATATTAATGGGCTAAATGCCCCCAATCAAAAGACACAGGGTATCACAATGGATAAAAAAACAAAACCCATCTATATGTTGCCTACAAGAAACTCATTTAAACCCGAAGACACCTCCAGATTTAAAGTGAGGGGGTGGAAAACAATTTACCATGCTAATGGACATCAGAAGAAAACAGGAGTGGCAATCCTCATATCAGATCAATTAGATTTTAAGCCAAAGACTATAATAAGAGATGAGGAAGGACACTATATTATACTCAAAGGATCTGTCCAACAAGAAGATCTAACAATTGTAAATATCTATGCCCCTAACGTGGGAGCAGCCAACTATATAAACCATTTAATAACAAAATCATAGAAACACATCACCAATAATACAATAATAGTAGGGGACTTTAACACTCCCCTCACTGAAATGGACAGATCATTCAAGCAAAAGATCAACAAGGAAATAAAGGCCTTAAATGACACACTGGACCAGATGGACATCACAGATATATTCAGAACATTCCATCCCAAAGCAACAGAATAAACATTCTTCTCTAGTGCCCATGGAACATTCTCCAGAATAGATCACATCCTCGGTCCCAAATCAGGTCTCAACCGGTATCAAAAGATTGGGATCATTCTCAACATATTTTCAGACCACAATGCTCTGAAACTAGAACTCAATCACGAGAGGAAATTTGGAAAGAACCTAAATACATGGAGACTAAACAGCATCCTTCTAAAGAATGAATGGGTCAACCAGGAAATTAAAGAAGAATTGAAAAAATTCATAGAAACAAATGATAATGAAAACACAACGGTTCAAAATCTGTGGGACACAACAAAGGCAGTCCTGAGAGGAAAATATATAGTGGTACAAGCCTTTCTCAAGAAACAAGAAAGGTCTCAGGTACACAACCTAACCCTACACCAAAAGGAGCTGGAGAAAGAACAAGAAAGAAAGCCTAAACCCAGCAGGAGAAGAGAAATCATAAAGATCAGAGCAGAAATCAATGAAATAGAAACCAAAAAAACAATAGAACAAATCAACGAAACTAGGAGCTGGTTCTTTGAAAGAATTAATAAGATTGATAAACCCCTGGCCAGACTTATCAAAAAGAAAAGAGAAAGGACCCAAATAAATAAAATCATGAATGAAAGAGGAGAGATCACAACTAACACCAAAGAAATACAGACAATTATAAGAACATACTATGAGCAACTCTACGCCAACAAATTTGACAATCTGGAAGAAATGGATGCATTCCTAGAGAAATATAAACTACTAAAACGGGCCAGGAAGAAATAGAAAGCCTGAACAGACCCATAACCAGTAAGAAGATTGAAACAGTCATCAAAAATCTCCAAACAAACAAAAGCCCAGGGCCAGACGGCTTCCCGGGGGAATTCGACCAAACATTTAAAGAAGAATTAATTCCTATTCTCCTGAAACTGTTCCAAAAAATAGAAATGGAAGGAAAACTTCCAAACTCATTTTATGAGGCCAGCATCACCTTGATCCCAAAACCAGACAAGGATCCCATCAAAAAAGAGAACTACAGACCAATATCCTTGATGAACACAGATGCGAAAATTCTCACCAAAATACTAGCCAATAGGATCCAACAGTACATTAAAAGGATTATTCACCACGACCAAGTGGGATTTATTCCAGGGCTGCAAGGTTGGTTCAACATCCGCAAATCAATCAATGTGATACAACACATTAATAAAAGAAAGAACAAGAACCATATGATACTCTCAATAGATGCTGAAAAAGCATTTGACAAAATACAGCATCCCTTCCTGATCAAAACTCTTCAAAGTGTAGGGACAGAGGGCACATACCTCAATATTATCAAAGCCATCTATGAAAAACCCACCGCAAATATCATTCTCAATGGAGAAAAACTGAAAGCATTTCCGCTAAGGTCCGGAACACGGCAGGGATGTCCGTTATCACCACTGCTATTCAACATAGTACTAGAAGTCCTAGCCTCAGCAATCAGACAACCAAAGGAAATTAAAGGCATCCAAATTGGCAAAGAAGAAGTCAAACTATCACTCTTCGCAGATGATATGATACTATATGTGGAAAACCCAAAAGACTCCACTCCAAAACTGCTAGAACTTGTACAGGAATTCAGTAAAGTGTCAGGATATAAAATCAATGCACAGAAATCAGTTGCATTTCTCTACACCAACAACAAGACAGAAGAAAGAGAAATTAAGGAGTCAATCCCATTTACAATTGCACCCAAAACTATAAGATACCTAAGAATAAACCTAACCAAAGAGGCTAAGAACCTATACCCAGAAAATTATAAAGTACTCATGAAAGAAATTGAGGAAGACACAAAGAAATGGAAAAATGTTCCATGCTCCTGGTTTGGAAGAATAAATATTGTCAAAATGTCTATGCTACCTAAAGCAATCTACACATTTAATGCAATTCCTATCAAAGCACCATCCATTTTTTTCAAAGAAATGGAACAAACAATCCTAAAATTTATATGGAACCAGAAAAAACCTTGAATAGCCAAAGGAATATTGAAAAAGAAAGCCAAGGTTGGTGGCATCACAATTCCGGACTTCAAGCTCTATTACAAAGCTGTCATCATCAGGACAGCATGGTACTGGCACAAAAACAGACACATAGATCAATGGAACAGAATAGAGAGCCCAGAAATAGACCCTCAACTCTATGGTCAACTAATCTCCGACAAAGCAGGAACGAATGTCCAGTGGAAAAAAAAATCCTCTTCAACAAATGGTGTTGGGAAAATTGGACAGCCACTTGCAGAAAAATGAAGTTGGATCATTTCCTTACAGCACACACAAAAATAGACTCAAAATGGATGAAGGACCTCAATGTGAGAAAGGAATCCATCAAAATCCTTGAGGAGAACACAGGCAGCAACCTCTTCGACCTCAGCCGCAGCAACATCTTCCTAGGAACATCGCCAAAGGCAAGGGAAGCAAGGGCAAAAATGAACTATTGGGATTTTATCAAGATCAAAAGCTTTTGCACAGCAAAGGAAACAGTTAACAAAACCAAAAGACAACTGACAGAATGGAAGAAGATATTTGCATACAACATAGCAGATAAAGGGCTATAATCTATAAAGAACTTAGGAAATCTATAAAGAACTTAGGAAACTCAACACCCAAAGAACAAATAATCCAATCAAGAAATGGGCAGAAGACATGAACAGACATTTCTGCAAAGAAGACATCCAGATGGCCAACAGACACATGAAAAAGTGCTCCACATCACTCAGCATCAGGGAACTACAAATCAAAACCACAATGAGATATCACCTCACACCAGTCAGAATGGCTAAAATTAACAAGTCAGGAAATGACAGATGCTGGCGAGGATGCGGAGAAAGGGGAACCCTCCTACACTGTTGGTGGGAATGCAAGATGGTGCAACCACTCTGGAAAACAGCATGGAGGTTCCTCGAAATGTCAAAAATAGAACTACCCTATGACCCAGCAATTGCACTACTGGGTATTTACCCTAAAGATACAAACATAGTGATCCGAAGGGGCACGTGCACCAGAATGTTTATAGCAGCAATGTCTACAATAGCCAAACTATGGAAAGAACCTAGATG